>NC_056740.1:322215117-322292617 GCF_019279795.1 Protopterus annectens | reverse complement strand
AGTCTATGCCATTTGCATCTTCTAATGTACATCAAACTGAAGTCTCAGGCTGCTGTAAAATTACGCAAAGAAATTCCCAGTGCAAGGCTGTTGTCAGTACACTAGATATGTCAGGTGCTAACACATGTTTTCAAGTAGGGCCTTACAACATGTGCTTGTTCATGCCATAAAAGTAACTAAATTTGTCAACATAAAAAGGATGCTTTGCACCTGCTGCATAGAATCAATCCTGTGGCATCTGCAATGATGTTTTGCCTGCTGCAAACCAAAATGTTATTGCAGGATGAATTTGAATGTAACCTATATTCATCAGAGAGGGAACTAATACAAGCCCCCCTTACTGACCATATAAATTGGGAAATCTACCCTAGAGGGTAGGTTCTGCAACATTCTATTAATGTCTGCAGTAATAGATCATGCTACATACGACATATGGAACTTCAAGATTTTCGTTGAAGTCTTGGCTTCCAATGTAACAGGTATAAAGAGAAAATATCAGCGTCTGTAGTGATACCTCATTAGAAATGCATACTATGATTTTCATTACAGTTTGTTTCATGACATCTAACTACTCAATAAATGACAGAGGAACTTCTAGTTCACAGTGAAAACAGACCTTTAAATATCTTAGGGAGTTATGGTGGAGACTGGTGGAGAGAAGGTTATGGAATCACCAGATTAGCTGTTAGTGCACCGAATCATCAATTCCTGCCAGCTTTAAGTGCTGTTTGACAACATGCCATCTGGTCTCTGTCTGACAATATCTGTACTCTGCATGTATTTTTAGAAGAGGAGTTTCAAGCCCCAGTATTTCTATGCACAGAAAGAAACACACAAAACTCAGATGACTGCATTTCATACTGAAACAGTACATTTTTTCTGAATTAGTGATGCTAGAAAATGCAAGAGTTCAGAGAACACAAAAAAGGTTTGTCCAGAGAAACAATTTTCCCAATCACTATAGTAAACGATGGACTGATGGGCTTTTTTTTCAACATGTATCTGCAACATACAAACACGTTTTCTCTCTCTTCTTCCTTCTAATTGTTCCAGTCTTGTGACACCCTCAGAACTGAGAGTTAAGTTTTGAAATCTACCTAATTCACACTTTTTTAAAGAGATAAACAAGTTTATTTTCCAGTATCTTATGAGCTATAAAGAATAGTTGTTCCAGCACATTATCTACCCGAGTGCATGCGTGCACATTTCAAGATAAGTCAATGTACACCAGTGGCCTTGGAACAGCTAGTCAATACCTCCACACGAGGTGATAATATCTTGGACTTGATATTAACCAACATGAGTAACCACTGCAACATCCCTATAGTATCATCCTCCCTAGTAAGATCCAAACATAAAGCAGTCACTTTCAAAGTCACCACCCCCCCCCCCCCACCGTAGCTAGGGTCAGACATAAAAACTTCTCCAAAGCTGATTACAGCCTCCTGAGGGATGGTATAAACAGCTTCACAGCCCCCTCCCATTCTGTAGGAACTGGCACCCATATCCAAAACTACGCCAAAGCACTATACAAGCATTTATATAGATGCATGGAATCAGGAATACCCAACAGGACTAAATCATCCTCTGCAAGGAAGAGTAAACCTGTCTGGTGGAAATCTGCAATAAACTCTATAACAAAAGGAAAAAAATTGCTGTGCAAGACCAAGAAGGAGCAGGTGCCCAATTGGAAGTAATGTCTCCTTAGCCTGAACAAGCAAATAAGAGCACTAGTGAAATCCTCCAAAGCAAACTTTGAGTTCAAATTGGCCACATCTACTAGAGACATTCAAAAGTCCTTCTTCACATATGTCCGCAACCTCAAAGGAAGCACCAAGATCTGTTCAGAACTGGTGGTCAAGGGCACCACATATACAAATGCAGTAGATATAGCAAACTTGCTGGCTGACAGATTCAGTGAAAACTTTACCCCTCTGTCCCTCCCTCAGTAAATCAGGACATCCCCAGTACCTGCCCCCTTCCTCTTATATCTAGGAACAGGTCATCACTGCTCTCTCAAAGGCAAAAAATACAGCCTCCATGGGACCTGAAAACATCCCAGGCTGTATCCTGCGTGAACTCAGGCAAGAAGTTGCAGCACCATTAGGCACCCTATTTAACCAAAGCCTGAGTACTGGCTTCATTCCAGCTGAGTAGAGGACAACCACTGTCATCCCTTTACACAAAGGTGGAGCTTCCACCGATCTAGGAAATTAAAAACCCATCAGCCTAACTAGGCTGATCTGCAAAGCCATGGAACAGATTATCATGCACCTCATTAACAAGGACATTGGCAACCTCCAAACACTTGATCCAACACAGTTTGGCTTCATCAAGAAAAGGTCATGTCTGCTAAATTTGGTTGACTTCTTTGAGACAGTCTTCAAAGCCATGGACGAGGAGAAGACGGTCCACACTGCCTACCTTGACTTGGCCAAAGTCTTTGACACTATTCCCCACTCAGGCATAATAGATAATCAAAAAAGAAGAAGGATGCCAAAACTGCTGGAGCCATGGATGTCAGCAACAATTAATTATTAATAAATCCACCAAGAACACCGATAAAAACACATTTCTTTGAATAGTTTCTCTACATTTTTCGTCAATTTCTCCCCTAATTTTGAAATATTTATCCTTCTCTTCTTTTATTGTAAAAATCAGGTCTTCCCTTATACATTGGTCTAATTCACTTATTTCTTTCTGCAAAACAACCTGTGTCCTACTGTTTTCTTTTATTATAAGTCTCAACATATCTAGGCCACAATTGTTAAACAATTCTATTAATTCCTTATGAAAAACTGATCCTTCGAGTACATTGTTAGGGTATTTGAAAAGCCTCAGTCCCTTTGGGACAATTCCCCTGCTAATACACTCATCAAGATATTCATTCTCAATTTCTAATGTCCTAAATTTTAACATTAGTTTATGTAAATTGTCCAATTTGACTCTGTAAGAGTCAGCCACAACTGGTGGCCCATTAGAAATATTTTGCTTAAAAGAATACTTCTGTAATAACCAGTCCTTGGTTTCTTTAAAACATAAGTCAGTTTCGTTATTGTGATAAACAGTACCTGAAATCTTCTTGTTAGAAAAGATGTTTTTTTGACCTGCTGGAATAATCCCACGAGTATCGGTGTTGGTCTCGCTAACATTTCCACCCTCACGGAGGATTTCTGGTGTATTTACAGCGTTAAAAGAGCCCTCTCCTTCCTTATTTTGATCCTTCGATCCATTTGAACTTTTCCGTTGTTCACGATGAATGCCTAGTCCTTTTATAACTTTCTGGACTTCCGCTTTGTGAAGGGGATATAATTGTTGCTGACATCCGTGGCTCCAGCAGTTTTGGCATCCTTCTTCTTTTGTGGTTTTACTTGTGCCAAACACCCTATTTTTGGTTCATAATAGATAATCAACTAGGCATTGATCCATATGTAACCAGATGGGTAGAAAACTGGCTCACTGATAGAGCCCACCTAGTCAAAACAGGGGAAACCACCTCAAGCAATAGACCCGTGACAAGTGGCATACCCAGGGTTTGGTCTTGGGGCTTCTGTTATTTGGGATATACTTTTCTGAGGTGCAGGCCAAAACCGGCAAGCTGTGGGTGACCAAGTTTGCAGATGACTGCAAGTTGGGAGCTGTCATCAATTCCCCTAGTGATGTGGACATCCTCCAAGAGGGTCTCACTCAGTCAAATGACTGGTCCCAGAAACATGGCCTCAAACTGAATACCAAAAAGTGCATCATCATCCCCTTTGGGGAGGGTGATGTCCGTGCAAATTGTCACATTAATAACAATGTCCTAATCACGCAATCAGTCATGAGGGATTTGGGCACCCGGGTTGATAGCAACTTGATTTTGACCACCATGTTGCTTCTGTTGTACGGAAAGCTTTCTACACGGCCCGCCTTATAAGTAAGTGTATCTCATCCAGGGACAAGGAGGTCATAACATCCCTGTGTTCTTCCCTTATAAGGCCCATTACTGAGTACAATTCCCCTTTTGGCATATACCTCGCAAAGCACATGCAGCAGCTGGAGACCACAGAGGTTCCTCACCAAAAGAATCCAGGGCCTCAAACATCTACCATACAAAGATTGGCTAAAAGCCTTATCCCTCTACTCAGTTTCATACAGACTCCTCAGAGGTGACCTCTGTCTGGCATAGAAGGTGATCACGGACCCCACCTTGATGGGACTGCTGCATATACGTAAGTCAAGCTCCACTCGAGTAACCCACACGCGTGGCCTCAACCTGGTCTGTGACATCAACAAGACAGATTTGTGTCCCAGAGACTCCCCCATTTGTGGAATAGACTCCCTCTCCTCATCAGGCAGAGTACCCCATTACCCCTTTTTAAGTGCAACCTGGATAACTGGATGGGAAACAGAAAATATACCCCTGGGAGTCTACCCGTGTCCCTGCTGGACAGGGACATTGGGTGCTGATTTGTGCAAACATGGGCAAAACTCTTGGCTAGGCTTATAAGGGCCGCAGGGCTAATAGCCTAGTAACCTTCTATGATCCTATGATCCTATGGTGATATCTACTAAGAATGTTGTTAAGAAGCAATAGACTTTAGATCGGGCATGTAGTTATTCCAAAGGTCTAAGTGGCAAATCAATAATTTGCATTTTGCAGTATATTGCAGATAAAACACACACACATACACACACACACACACACACACACACACACACACACACACACACACACACACACACACACACACACACAAAAAAAAAAAACTCAGTGGAAAAGCATGGAAACATTATTAAAATAAAATATTAATTGCTTCAATCTCTTAGATTTCACAATAACAAACAGAGTAATTTATTCAACTGCTTTTGGAAAATTTATTGAACCACATGAAGAAAAACATACAATGACATTTTGTCAGCTACCTAGGCAGAATGAAAAAAAAATATTTTCTTAAAAATGTTTTTAATAATGCTGTTTAAAAGAAAATAAAATCATCAGTTACAAACTGAGATATTCCTATGAATAACTGGAAATAGATAAACATCTGTAATGTTTTTCTATATTTAACTAAGTTTAGCTATTCACTTTTAATGGTCTCTGCTTTAAAGCACATTTAATGCTTACTTGTTCAATAAGAGTTGGGGATAAGATGACTAGTATCCTAATCTGAGCTGCCATTTCAGTTCATGGTGCTCCAGTATGCTGTAGAAATCTCAACTCCATTGTCCATCCACACCTTATCCACTAATAACAAAACAAACAAAGGTCAAATTTTTAAACACTGCATTATTCATATTTCTTGTCTTTAGTGTGTATTAAACAAGACAAGTTATTTTTAATATTGCACCTGTACATGTATTTGTCAAACTGCATGGACTAATTCTTCTAACATTGTAATTCAACTGCTACATTTGTATGAAAAGTAATTGCTGTATAACATTAATGTAATTATCCGTGCCATGGTGCCTGAATCATTGCTGAAAAATGCCCTAATAAATGAATGAATAAACAGCTAACTAAGTAATTAACTAAATAAATAAATGGAGTTTAAAGGATTGTAAATTTGGGGAGCATCAGATTTTAGTGGGTAGGTAACTAGCCACAACTGAATTACATCCTGCCCACCTGCACTGGATTCTAACAACTTACACATGCTGATTGTGATGTGGAACAAGTCACAGAAGAAAACATACTAAATACAATTTTGAGCCAGTGAAGTTGGGCAACATTACATTTTAGAGGGTAGGTAACTAGTTGCAAATGATTACATCATTGTTGCAACATGATGGTCAAATGTAGGGGAGCGCTCCACTCACGTACCCAGATCTTTCATGACCTTTTCATTGTTATGTACTGTATCTATACTATAAGCACAAGCTAGGGGATCCTTAACACATGCTTCAATGTTGCACTTTTTGACATCGAACTTGTGTCTATTTTAAGTACACCAGCCATTGCCAAGAATAAACCCATGCTGGAGTGCACGTATGTCAGTGGGGGCCATAACAATGACTCCCAGCTTACATTCATCCATGAATTTTCTAACCAAAACTCCTTGCTTGATAAGTAGAGAGCTAAGAAGTAGGCACAGAACAGCAGTGGTCTCAGCACAGAGTCCTGCAGAACTCCACTGGATACCTACATGCTCTCATTTGTGAGCCCTGTTTCTAAGCTAGTTATCTATCCACCTAATTACATATAGGTCATTTTGGAGCTCTTTCAACTTGCTTATTATAATTCCATGTGGGAAGGTATCAAATCCCTTTCAAGGTCAATGTATGCTGTGTGGACAGCTTGTCCACAGACAACAGCCTAAGTAACCCACTCAAAGAAGTTTACAAGATTCATTAAACAGGATCTCCTCTTGAAACTGCTGTGGATAAAGTGTGATAAGATTTTTGATATTATAGTTAATTAGGTCAGTTGTGATACATTCAATGGGTTTGTGTTAGGCTGATGGGTCTGTAATTTCCAATGTCTGTGGAGTGGAATCACAACAGCTGTGCACCATTCCTGCGGACAAAGCATGTTGCTAGGCTACATCATGTGGAAAGACTGCCAGATAAAGATCACTGTTTTTACTGAAGCCAATATCACCAGTATTGAGGCAATAATTGCTAGATGTCTATATCACTGGAATGGATATTGCATTTATGTATGTGAGTCTCAATTAACAAAACAGATTCTTCAGTCCTTTCTTAGCCATAGATAGAAACTACAAGGGAACCACAACAATGTAATGCTAAAGGCTCATACTAAGAAAATGGATATAGACTTCACAGGCTAGGAAGCAATGGCCATCACGTTATCTCAGTCAGTGCACCGCAACATCCATCAACCAGTGGGCAGCTCTGAAGAAAAATGCCTTGCTTTTAAATTTTAAAAGACTGTGTTAATGAAAGAGAAACAGCATACACCATAGTGGAAGGTCTACCATATGGGATATCTCCAGTTTCCCTGAATAGGTTTGTGTGTACAGTAATGGATTACTGAGTTCCCTCATAGCCCATCAGTCAGCCATAGTGGAGATCACATTCACAATAAGAGGCTGCTACCAGCAGCATCTATGGTACTTTGATAAGTGTATGTACCTCACAAGACATCTGCAACAGCTGGAAAGGCTGCAGAAATACCTCACTAAAGGAATCACAGGCCTAAAGCAGATGCCCTATGCTGACCATCTAAAAAAACTCCAGCTATACTTTGTGGCATATCGCCTACTCAGATGTGATCTCTGCTTAACATACAAGGCCATGTCAAACCCTGATCTGTTGGACATGCTCCACTTAAAGAAATCCCAATCCCTCAGAGCCACACACTCCAGTGATCTAATCCTTGTCATCACAATGAACAAAACATGCTGGAGGGATTAGTTCCTGACCCAGAGACTCCCCATTCTCTGGAATAGACTGCCCATACATGTCAAGCAGAATGCCTCCTTGGCCCTCTTCAAAAGGAATCTTGACGATTGGATGGGAGATAGGAAATTCACCCCGAGGATCACGTCAGTCGCCCTGCTAGACAGGGGTCCAGGGAAGTAAATACTGTGGGAAGAAATATCCAGGGAATTGTTATGGCTAGGCTTGTATAGGCCCTAGGGCTGAAGGCCTAGTACCAACCTATGAACCTATGAATCTATGCTGTTAATAGTTAACATACAGCTTGATCAATTTCTGAACAGATGTCTATTAAGCAATTTATTGCACTTAATTTTTTAAAGAAACATAACCTATTCTCAGCTTTCTGTTATTTCTTCATTATTTTACCATTATTTAAGCTTGACATTCCACGCTGCTGGGAAATGCAGCCTAAAAATGTAGAAAGGACATGTTGTACCACTTAACTATCCTATTTTCTATTTGTATTGTATAACTGCAGATCTTACCCAGACTATGGTCTACCCATGTTGTCATCATAACATGGGCGGACCAAAAAAAATGGGTCTATATTACAACATCGAAGTCTAAAAACTTTGAATGTTATAATATCAAACCCATTCAATTGAAACACCAGAAAACCAAACAGTCAGAATAGCAAATTTTTTCCCAGGGAAAAAAATTTGCTGTTCCGGCAAACATACACACAACTCAAGCACACCAAAATAAATAATCCACACACATACACTTCACAAAACCCTACATTAAACCAGACATACACCACTAGCTACCCACTTACCTTAACCCAACCCTAACCCTAAGGTCCCTAACTATCGCACACTCACCTTACCCGCTCCCTAACCCTAACTCACCTACCCCACCCTAACCCTCACGTCCACACAATTGCACATTTAGCTGACCTGTGCCCTAACCCTAACTCACCTAACCCATGGCCAATCGCACACTCACCTTCATTCACACACTTACCTTAACCCGGTCTGTAACCTTCGCTCTACAGTTGAGGAAATAGCGAAACTGCAGAAACGGCCCACTGAATACTTTCCTAGAAAAGTATTCAGTGTTCTGCAGCTTCGCTATTTCAAGCGTTTGCTCTACTGGGTTCGATATTATAACATTCAAAGTTTTTGAACTTCGATGCTATAATATAGACCCCCAAAAAACATGGAATACCTCCTATGCATGCTAAGATGATGTCAAGGGTGGTGACAGCCCTAAGCTCATCCCACAAAATTGGTAATAAAAAACCCAAACATAACACAGATTACTCAGCCATCTAAGCAGTGTTCACCTGCCTAATAAAGCTCTTTTAGACTTCAACAGAACTGAGTATGAATCTTTCTTTTTCTTATACTGAGCATGAGACAGAAAAAGAACCAACCTAAACACCAAGGGCAGAATCAAGCTGCAACAACTGGATTGAAGACTGGCTACCCAAACTACAGGTCTAAACAGGTGATGGTCAGACTATTTCCCACCTGAAGGCAAGTTAGCTAGTATCCAATTATGCATTTAAAATTCAGTTAGACATTGCACCAATATTTATGAAAGAGACCTTGTTGATTTCTCTACGATTTTTTTTTAAATGCATTTTATTATATTTATTTATTCATTTGTTAACCGGGTTGGCGGTCTGACACAGGACCCTTGTCAATCATAACCTTACCCAAGATAAAACAATACAGAGTAATCTTATCTACCCCGCAGCTTAAAATACAAAGTAGAGAACCCAGCAGTAATAAACTATAGTGTATGCATCATTTATAGACATTATCAAAGTAATAATAAGCAAGGAACAGGCAAGAAACTGTTGTATTGCTTCTTGGTGCTTCTTTAGCAAACCTACCTTCACTTTCATTCTCAGACAGCAAAGTGCAAGTCAGTATACATCAACATTAGAACACATCCATCTGAGGTAGACATCAGCAGTCGATCATAGACCAACCATGCACATTACCATTGTTAGCATGTAACTGATTTTCCTGTACTTCCTGTTCTGTATTGAGGTTAATACATATCATACATGTCTCCAAATAAAAAAGAAGACTAACTGAATGGTCTCAGTCCTTATGGAGGGTTGCATATACATATTGTATAGTGGCTTTCTTCACAAATCATATCCTTCAGGTTTATAGTGTGTTACTGGACAATGTGAAGGAGGTAGGAGGTGATATGTTTGAACTCTGTCCATCAGTTTCTTTCAGTAACAATAACAGTTTTGCTTAAAGAACAGGAACAAGAGTATCTGCTGAAGTATATTCCTCCTCAGCTCTACCTAGTCTGTATTTTCTCAATTGATCAATATAGCACTGCCAAATTATGACAGTTGACCATCTCAGCTTTGTAGGACATGGGTCTCAGCTGCTCTTTAATTTGATAAGGAACTTATTTACAATCCCATGTGAGCTCTGGGGAAGAACTGCTTGAGCTGTGATAAAGCTAATTATATCCTTTTGTTTTGCTCTGTAGTTGCTCTTGAGTTTCAGTTGCTTTGTCAGTCTTAGACAGTCTATTGAAAGTTTGGTAGCAACAAGCCCAATCCTAAATGAAGAGCATATGGAGTTCTCCTAGTAGCATGAACAGTTTTCTAGTAGACAAGCAAATAATTGGCTAGCTTCTTCTGCAATGTAAATTTATCATTTACCATTGCTTGGGGTTATTGCTTGACACTACACAAACCACTGAGCAAGTCCATCAGTGGCTGGACACCAAGGGGCAGATGCAATACATTGAATGCCATTTTTACAAAGGAATGTCTAGAAGTCAGATACTGTAAAATGAGGGTCACTATCACTCATTAGTTACTGAAGCACTCTGGTTCTCATGAAAATATCTATTAGCATGTTTATGATATGACCAGAAACATTAGATGTTATAGGTTCATAGATTAGTAGTAGGCTAACTGCCTTTGTGGGACATTTTAAGCCTAGTCAATTACGTTGTGTGAGAATCAAACTGTGGTCCTTGTGTCTGTATGGTAAACACCTTTAACCACTATGCCAACATCACACTGGCATTATAGTAAAAGGCTTCCTCCATTTAGAGCATTTACTAGTACCAGAAATGCAGTTTCCATAAACAGCATGAAAAACTAACATGAATTCACTGCCAGAGTGTTCTGGTCCTCCTCCATAGATGCAGTGGTACATGTTCTGATTCATTCTGGGCCATCTGAAGGCCATTACAAATAAATTAACACATGGTCTATCTCTTAAATTAATCTTTGGCTCCTCACCTAACTTTTAACTTCTGCTTTCATTTTTTTACTCCAAGATGACCACGATGAAGTTCTTCTAACACTCTGAGATGCAATGCAATGGATATGATAATCCTTATCCTCCGTTACACAGCCATCATTTAAGGTAAGTTTATTTAATTTCAGATAATAGTCAGAAAGCAGAGATTTAAGCAGAAATGTCTATCATATTGTCCAGCAATATGCATTTGTGATAAACCACATAATATGTGTTTTCTGCTTTTGTCATGTCTGCTGTAATTGTCATTATCATAATTTTACTGAACGAAAATGCATCCACTGATTCTTCTTTTTATCACTTACAGTTTCTAATGGTAACTGAGACAGACCAATGGCATTTGCAGGACACGTAGTATATTTATACTAAATTTTGTACCAGTGTCCATGCAAGAACAGTGTCCATTGCTACGTTTGGGGATCTGCTGATGTACGAATCTCCTATTGTGAGCTAAACATTGAGATCAGAAGCTGGTGGACTATAACAAGCATGAATTCTCTGCAGTAGCTACTGTTTAAATTTCTTAAACCCTACCCCCATAATACTTAAAGCTTCCTTTCAGGTATTGGCATCAGCATCCCTCCCCTTTTTCTCATTTTCATACATGGGGTCAGGGTGTCCATCAACAATGAACATCACCTAGAATCAACATTACACCGCTGGGTGACTTTACATGTAATTTAACTCAAGTGAAGGTAATGAACATGAAAAAATGCTACAGACCCCTCACTTTCATCTGCTAACACATACAATATCATTGCTACAATACCATATGGGGAGGTGTCAACAGGCCAGTTTGATGGAAAGAGATGAGATATAGTGCGTTAGAACTGTATCAGATGTGACCAACCTCGTGGCTTCATGAAATACTTTCCTAGCTAGCCTCCAGCAGGACAGATCATTTTTATAGGATCTCCCTCTAGCTATGTGCATACCTAATTATCTAATCTAATGAATCAACTGCACAAAGATTAATCAAGAGATAGACTAATTGTCAATTTGTTTGTAATGGCCTTCAGATGGCCCAGAATTAATCAGAACATGTACCACTGCACCTATGGAAGTGGACCAGAACACTCTGCCAGTGAATTCATGTTGATTTTTTATGTTGTTTATGGAAACTGCATTTCTGGTACTAGTACATGCTCTAAATGGAGGAAGCTCTTTACTATAATGGCAGTGTGATATCAGCATATTGGTTAAGGTGTTTACCTTACAAACACAGGGTACACAGTCTGATTCTCACATAAGGTAAAAAGAACGGAAGGTCCTCCTAAAGACATCAGCATTGCTTAGCCAAGCTGACTACAACCTCTGTAAAGTAGGGATGCTATATTTGTCTGCTTGGTAGTCATTGTAGCATTGTAATATATACTTTATAATCAGTACACTAATTTTAGTTAAGCATTCAAACTTTTCTTGATTCAATCTAAGACTAAATTACTTTGTTAGTTGTCTGGCATGCATGCAGCATGACGCACCCCCCTGCCATTGTAGTAGCACGGCTTCTTTGTAACCTTGTTCTAGGAAACTAAATTACTATAATTGGCTAATCCTGTTATACAACAGGAACTTGGACTATCTACTAACTCTTCAACCTCAAAAAAAAAATAAATAAATAAATAAATAAGAGACTCTTAACAGGAGCAGCATTTAAAGCATCACCTTATTGAAAACACATACGTACCTTAAGGTGCTTACTGATTGTTTTTCTTTGATACCCCATTAATGTGGGTCAGCCTGCTCCATTCTCCTCTTACTCCACTCAGGTGCTACTCTTTTCCCCTACCCTATCCCCAAATCTTACCCACACCCAATACATCTACACTTATACTTACATAACTCCACCCCACACTCGTTATCCAATCAGGAACACCAACTAATTACTCTTTCTAACAAATAACCTGTTTTCAACTCCTCCTATATACCTAACCACTATACATATACATCCAATCCAGTTAAGTAATACTATATCTCCTAAGACTAACCCTAAACCCTTTTCAGCCCCAATACCTCACCTACATATTCACTTTACGAATAATGCTTGTAATATCCTGTCTCACCACATTGCTAATACTCCTCACACATGCTACATCACTATCAGCTAAAACTCTTACATATTATTCCTCCACAGTTACCTTCACCCCCACATATCTATCTCACCCCAACAGTTTATGTAATATCTCCCCTCAGCTATTTCACGATACGCTAATATATTACTTGACTCCTAAAATCCTTGCCACTCCCCATACTAAACTGCACTTTAAAACACTCACAACTGCTGCTTCAAAAAATATAATATACTAAAATGCTATTATATCTTCATATTACAACAATGTAGAAACTTACACCCAAATCTTGACCCCTTCCCTAATATACACACTAGAACATATCCTAAAAGCCTTAATATAGTAACACTAAACCTGTGCGACAAAATAACCCTCTTCCATGCTTAGATTAACCAGTACAAACCTGATACCCTAGCCCTAACTGAAACATGGCTCAATTCTCACATAAAAGACTCAGAAATCATACCCCCCAACTGCAGTATAACTAGACCTGATAGAACCCATAAGAAAGAAGAAGGAGTAGCCCTACGTTACCCCAATACCTTTACTATCATTCCCTTTACTAACAGCATTCCCACATTTGTGAATGCATAGATACTTATATCTTTTCTAAATCTTAATAGCACCCAACGTATCTGTGTCATAGTATTATATATTCCCCTGGACCAGAACATACCCATACTTGAAGACATACTATCCTGGATCTCACAAACAATTAACCATGAGACCATCATTTTAGGTGATGCCAACATCAATTGGCTAATACTCTCATAACAAAATGCAACAAATATTATTAACCTCTTTTGTTTTACTCAAATCATTAATTGTCCCACTTGATACAGTAAAAACGATACCCGAGAATCCACACTACACTGGATTCTTGTATCCCATCCTGCTAATTTTTCTACTACTGGCACATTTCCCAATACCCTAAGTGAACACCTACCCACCTATTCTATCAGAATCAACACTTACCTACTTAAGAAACACACTACTTAAACCATCCACAGCCTAACTAACTTTTCAAGATAAGTTTAATAAACTATTGATGACTACAAACTGGTCAGTTCTGAAACATCTCCCTCTAGATGCAACAGTGCAATGTTTTAACACTACTTTTCTAAGTATACTCAATGTCCGTGCTCCAATGCACACTAAAAGAATCAGAAACAATCCTGCTTTCTTAGTTAACCAAAGCATGTAAAAATCTCTTGAAAAAAAGGGACATGGCTTGGAGTCACTGGAAACAAAATAAAAATGATGCAAATCTGCAAGTATTCAAGCAACTCCACAACCAAGTAAAGAAGCAAGTTAACAAAGAGAAACAATTATACTCACCCACATGCAACACAAGCATAGATCTAACCCAAAAACATTCTGGTCATCCATCTCAGCACTACTTAACCCTGGGACCAAAAAAGACCACTGCCCGTAGTCTGATGTCCCACATCTACAAATAGCTAATGACTTCAGTACTTATTTCATACAATCTATAGTTTCACTAATCTCACATTTCCCCAACCCCAGGTCCTCTTCTTCCACAGCTACCATCAATCCTGCCTCCTCTTCACCCCCTGACCAGCACCACTATAACCCCCACAATTTCATCTTCCCATAACTCAGCCAAATTCTCTCTTCAACCCATACCTACAAGTCTCATAAAAAATTATTAGGTAAACTTAAACCTTGCTCTAACTCAGCAGATAACCTCCTGTCAGAGTACCTTAAATTATCTGTGGATTCTATTATGTACCCCATCAGTATTCTTATCAACAGATCCATCTCTGAATCTAAAGTTCCTAACATCTGGAAAATGTCACCTGTTATTCCTGTCCACAAAGGAGGAAGCTCTATTGAGCTAACTTTTGAGCAATAGCCATCCTATCTTTGGAAAAATGCATTCACCAGCAGCTTGTGCAATATCTACTACATAAAAACCTACTTACCCATACCCAACATGGTTTCCATCCAGGCCGCAGCACCTCCACTGCTCTCCTATCCTTCACTGACACTGTAAATAGGGTGAGACACTGGTAACCTTGCATCAGCATTAATTCTTGACCTATCAACAGCCTTCAACACAATCTCACACACCATACTGCTGGCTAGGCTCTCCAATCAAGGACTTACATCTCCTTCTATACAGTGGTTTTGTAGCTACTTAAACAATCAAAAACAAGCAGTGAAATGGTCAAACAGGATCTCTCCATTTCAACACACCCCCACAGGTGTCCCTCATGGCTTCATCCTTGGCCCCTTACTCTTTAATATTTTTACTAACAACCTATACACTTCCTCATCCCTAGGAACACTCATACAATACGGAGATGACTCTACTATCATCTGTTCATCTCCCACAATTCCCCAACATCACTCAATAAATTTTTACCTCAACTGAAACCTGGTTCACTATCTCTCAATTCTTTCTTAACCTTAAAAAAAAAACTCCTTCTCTTTATGCCAAAAAAATCACTCTCTCGACATAAATCAGTTCAAGATCCTTTCTGCAGTTAATACTGTAATTGAAGTAGTCCTCCACTCTAAATTACTAGGAGTCATTATAGCAATCAACTTAAGCTTGATCTCCATATAGAGTATAACATTAAGAAAACCCACCAGAAACTAGGCATCCTGTATAGGAACAAACACTTCCTGAATACATCGACCAGAGTGACTCCCGCCAAATGCCTCCTGCCCTCCCTACTACATGGTGCCACAATTAACACTAACCTACAGTTCACCATCAGATCTAAATTAGAATGCTGCTACAATAAAGTGGCCAAGTTTGCCACTATCACAAAGACCAGAAAACATCACTGCAGAACATTACATATGCTATGATATCTTGAGTTCCCTAACCACCTCCATTATATCTAGCTCTTAACCTTACACAACATCATTTATAAACCTTTAGTATGCCCAGTCGTTAGTCGTATAGTGAATCCATATGACCCCAATAAAACCCTGAGGTCTGAAGACAAAACACTCCTAGCTGTTTCTAATTCTTCAAAAGTACCAGGACAAAGTTTATATTCTTCCTCAATAGCCAAAGTTTGGAACTATCTCCATCTAACCACAAGAAAATTTACTCACCTGGCTGCCTTCAAATCCTCCATAAAAGAACATCTAAATATTACCTGGGTATGCTCCTGCACTACTCCTGGATAACATAAGTTTGACATTTCTACCCCTTCGCTCCTCTCTTCACACCCAACTTCTCTGTCCTCTTCTACTTCATATACATAACCTACCACTAAAACCTATATTCTATCTAGCTTTACTCTAAACTCACCTCCCTTATTTATCTTATACCCTAGCTCCACTTAATACCTCTTCATCATGACTCATATACTGCCCTTCAACCCCAACTTACCTACACTTCCTTTCTATATCCTTCTTTCTATATATCCTTACAGCTGATCTTTCAGCTAAACACCTCAGTACACCCTTCCCACATCTCTCCAAAATGTTTCTGTCTTCTATTATAATGTAAAGGCTGCTCAACTACATATCCCAGGGTCAAATTACAAGAACAACTGAAGAATAATATGTCTTAATCTATGTAAGAAGGTAAACTACCTAACCACTGTATAAATTAAAGAAATAGTAATATGTATGTACATAGATGTCTGTAAGTACAGAGTTTTTCTCCCGGGGCCTCTGCTGAAAACAGGTACTTTTGACCCAGATGAACTTTCCTAGTAAACAAATGTCAAATAAATAAATAATCAAATACATCAATAAATAAAATGAAATTCACATTCTTTAGTCCACTTCCAAGGTCTACAAGCTTGTAGTATGTCATTCAGATGATGCAATATGGTGTTTCAATTTGACAGAAATCAGCCATAATAAATCACAAACCCAAAACAGGATCTGCTCCGTGAAGCATCTTTCATTGTAGTCTTTAGAACAGCCTGAGTTTTGTGTTGGTACTTATGTAGTCCTTGGGTATCTGTAATGTTCCTGCAATACATGAGACTAAGCTTCAAGAATTTCTTTTTATTCCATCCGGCCCTTATCTCATAGTCTTCTAGTCTTTTGAGGATTATTTTGAGTTCTTGAAAATGTTGCTCATTTGTAGGTCAGTGATGATGATATCATCAAGATCTCACTGGACTCCTGGTACTGATCCATTGCCTGGTGCCAGATAGAGTAAAGGCTACCCAAAACACCAATCTGTTGTAACCATGGAGGCCCTTGATAGTATTAATGCTTAGGAACACTTTCCTCCATCTCCCTCTGATAGTAGGCAGCAAATTCCACTTTTGATAAACCTTGCTGACTTGACAGACTGCAAAAATGTCTGTAGTTCAGGGTAAAGGGTGCAGTGACCATAAGTTCCCCACACACTCTAACCTTTCCATTTTTTTTCCTTACTAGGCAGATTACTAGAATTGCTGAAGGACTCTAGTCCTCTCTTGAAAGCATTTATTTTATTTCCTTCCAGTTCACCTGCTTTAGAAACAGCAGATATCATAAGGAACTGGAAGCTCTCTGCAAAGTTCATAGGTTCATAGGTTCATAGGTAGGTACTAGGCTATTGGCCCTAGGGCCTATATAAGCCTAGCCAAACGGTACCCTGGCTTTTGGCATCCAAGAAAATTATTTTCCTGTGCCCCCCCCCCCCCATGTCAAGCAGAGCCACAGAAGTGATTCATTTAAGCAAAAGTTTACCCTTTATGTGCTGCAAAGAACCAATATACTTTTAACTACAGGTACAGCATTGTTTAATATCAGCTATAATTTTTCCTCAGGGGTTTGTGGTGTAGCATTTTCTGACTAAAAGCTCTTTACCTCTCTACTACCAAGTCCCATCTTTCTCAGCTAGTTATGACCCCATAAAGATGCACCACAATTTCATACACCGGAGAAGTCTAACACATCTTTGACCATTGTACTCTACTGTTCCAAGTGACACTTCAGCAGGAGCAACATTTCTACTGCTGCATGCTATGAGAAGATTAGAAGATAAGTGATGCTTTTCAATACAGAAAAAAAACTACCAGAAACTTCTGCAGCATTATGAACCTTTATGCCTCAATTGTGATGCATTTTATTTTTTGCCTTACCATTGTAGTAAACTCTCTTTTTCTTATGGAGCTATCTGCATGCTTCAGTTTTAAATTTATACTGAGAAGGAAGCTATGGACCTGCTCAAGCAACAGTAATATGACTTCTGATTAATACCTTTTATTTCCGCTATTTTATTTATTCTCTACTACATTTCTAGATATAGTTTAACCTGAAATGGCAATTTCTACTCCTGATTTAAATGTCAGATTTCTGAGTTAACAGTCTTCCTTGCATTCCTTCCTGTAAAATTCTACACACACCAAACAATTGTATAGGACATAATTTAACCCATAACCCTGATAATTTTTTTCCATTCTGCCAAGTAAACTTCAGTTGTATCTCATTCACTTTCACATTGCTTGTGGAACCTGAAATACTCCTTAATTAATAATGGTTTTGATACAGCTAGCTTTGCACCAGTCATACTATGTTATTGAATCACTTAGCAACAGGCCTACCTGGTACAATCAAACCATGGAACAAACTTATGTGTTTCCCAAAACACTGAAGAGCAAAGAAAAAGATTTATCATCAGTGATATAATTTGCAGCAACATATACACTCCAATTTTCTGTTAAACTATCCAACACATTGGTTACTAATATATGTCACGTCTGCTGGCACTCTTCACTCATTTCATACTGCCACCTTCGGTTCCTACCTTTTGCGGTTACTCGGCATCTCACTACAGTTCCCCAAATCTGGAAACAAGCCTTTATTATACCTCTACATAAAGGTGGTAACAATAATAACATTACTAATTTCCGCCCCATAGCCATCCTGTCCCCCATCTCTAAACTCTTAGAAAAATGTGTCCAACTTCAGCTCCTTCCCCACCTCCTAGACAACCATCTTATAACTCCCACACAGCACGGGTTCAGACCTAATCATAGCACCATGACAGCCCTCCTCTCTTTCCTTGAGGTTGTAAATAAAGCCCGTGACTCTGGACAAATTGTTTTCACCTTACTTCTTGACCTTTCCAAAGCCTTCGATACTATCTCACATAGCCTGCTCTTAAACAAACTTTCTAATCTTCACCTATCTTCCTCCTCTTTGAACTGGTTCTCTAGCTACCTATCTAATAGAAGTCAGGCTGTAAAATGGAAAAAAGCTACCTCCTCTTTCCTTAGTACCCCTACAGGAGTTCCCCAAGGCTCCATACTGGGTCCTCTTCTCTTCAATATCTTTATAAATGACTTCCACAAATCAATCCCTTTCTCTAGCATCATCCAATATGCAGATGATTCAACTATTATCTGTTCCACCTCTTCTATCTCTACACTACAAAAACTTACTCAAGATGCTTTCTCTTCCACTGAGCAATGGATGGTTTGTAATCATCTAGCTCTCAATGCTACCAAGACCAAACTAATGTTATTTACCTCTTCTAAAGTCATCCCTCCTGACATGGGTACTTTCTCAATTACTACTCAACACAACTCACCTCTTGAAATTGTGTCAGAAACCAAACTACTCGGGGTCCAAATCGATAACCTACTTAAATTTAACTCCCACCTGCAAATTAACATCAAAAAAACACACCAAAAACTTGGCATGCTTTATAGACAGAATGCCTACCTCACATCTGCCACTAAAATCACTCTCTACCTCCTTCCTAATCCCATCCCTGCTATATGGTGCACCGCTACTAACTAATCAACAGTCCGGGATAAAAACAACTTACTTCCTGCTATAACAAAATTGCAAAATTCGCCACCAGCCAAAAGTCCTCCACCCACCATTGTTTCTCCCTCCATAACCTAAAATGGCTAGAACTTCCCAATCAACTAACTTACACTCAACTAACTCTAGCCCATAAGCTTATTCTCAACCCTTCCCTCTGTCCCTCTCTTTCCTCTGCCTTTAAAATGCACCTACCTAACAGAGTTCTAAGGTCAAATAATCAAAATCTACTCGAAGTACACAAACCAACTCATCCCCCAGGCAAAAACCTTCTTTCCTTCAGCCTCGCTCGCCTGTGGAACACCCTACCTCCACTCATCCGCACCACCTCTAACCACTCTGCCTTCAAAAAGTCTCTCCACCTTCATCTAGCCTCATGGTGGGAATGCTCTTGTTCCCACCCCACATAACTAGCTCTACTCTTCACCTGTAGCTATGAAATTTGTTCTCTAATCAGTATTAGTGTTTTACATTTATTCCATTACTTGTAGGTTTCTTCTTTTTGTATTAACTGTTATGATTGCTTTTCTAAATGTGATTAGTTCTACTTTTTAGTATATATAATTATTAATAACTCTTTGTATAAAAATTGTTACTGCTAAATGTTGAAAATACACTCTGTTGGAGCTTTTCTCCCCAGGACTCCATTGAAAACGGGTTCTTTAAGGCCCAATGGACTATCCTGGTAAACCAACGACAATAAATAAATAAAATAAATAAAACTACTTCTGTGTCCCATTGTCATCACCACTGCAGTGATTCTATTGTTTATACACAATAACAAAATCATCAACATACACGAAACAGAAATGAGACTGCTGCGCTGCTTTTGTATGCTTATTTAACAGCATAGCTTCATTTTCATTGTCAAATAACAAAGTAAAGAGTGTTATACATGCACATTAAACTGCATCTGTCTGAGGCAGACATTTGCAGTCACAGATGAAACATGTACATTACCATTGCTGGTATGTGTGTATAAACATAAATGCAATAGTTAAATTTTTTCAAGAACTGTGATACATTGTAAAGTATTACAAATAAAAACATTTTCTACTTTTGTATTGCAATGGAAATGTATATATATATATATATAGATATATATATATATATATATATATATATATATATATATAAATGAATATTTTAGAAACCTTATATTCTAAAATGCCTACTACAAGATTTTTAAAAGACAAGTGAGCACTTCAAAGAGATTAGCCTAATTACTTGAGGTCGACTTCCCATTTTCCCTGTAGCAGCTCCAGCCACATGCTCAGCCATGATTTGCAGAAAACTAGAGCAGATTGGCTCATTGCAAATCTCCTGAAGAAGTAAGTTCCATAACGCTGTTTCATTTTTTGAAAAAGCTGTTTCTTAGGAATTTCATTGAAATGATGGCCTCTGGAGAGTCTGAACACCATAAATGTGAGTTCTAAGTGGGTAATAGTGGGTCCTGTGTATAAATTTGTGACCTGTTAGAGAGAAATACTATATAGTAGCTTAAATATGAGATAAGCTAAAAGTAGAGTCATGTGGGCTGTAACGGAAATTTACTTATTAAATGGTTAAGCAGTGATGCTTATTTCAAGGAGGAACAGGGGAAGAACTTATTTATTTTGCTAATGACTATTTCTAACTTTGTTGTATTAGTTTCTTAGTTCAGCACGCATAATGAGTCTGTTATGTACTTTAAAAATAAAATAATTAAACCCAGGACATTTTTAGAATCAAATGTGAAGAAGTGTGGAACTTTATAACATAGGCTAAGGTTTCCTAGCATTGTATCATATCTGGATTCTACATTGTACTGGAAAGATAGTGAAGGGTCTATCCAGATCTCTAGCTGTGGGGATATTAGGATTTCATAAGGGGGGTTATGCTTATGGAGAGACTATTACTGTTTTTTTTTTATGTGCACCTAGAAGCAATTCAGAATCTTTTGAGTATTAAGGGCAAGTTAATTTCTTTGCAACATAAACACATATCAGAATTGTTTTCTTGCATTAGTCTTCAGACTCTCGGCAGAGATCATGGATCTGAGTAGTAATATATCATTTGAATACACTGGGAAATGAATTTGAGGTGTACCATTTATGAAATCAAGAGTTTGGAATTTTAAAGTTAAATGCTTATGGCTCACCTTTTCAAAGACCTTCTTTTCGTCAGCGAAGATAGTTCCAGTATAAAAACTCATATTTGAAATATATATATATATAAGCTATAACATTGTATGTTGCCATAACTGTATTACAGCTATTCCAAAATCATGATAAGTATTTGTTAACTAATTACATTAGTAATGTGATGCTGGACCTGAGTGCACACAATTTTTTTCAAAGGTTTAATTGATAGGGCAAACTTTAGTAACTAGTCTGTAATCTAAAGGTTATTATAGGGGAGTTATCTTAAGATGTGGGAAGCTGGCAGGATGCTTGAAGGTAAGAGAAAGAATGCCATTTGTTTGAGAAATGTTAAATATGTGTGCTATGGGCTTAGCAAATGTATGCACACTCATCCTCAAAGTATAAGTTGTAAGATACTGCAAAAAAATTCTTACAGTTTTTGTTTGAAATGTTTGTGTCATAACAGTGAACTAAAAGTGAATAGGTTGTAGTTTCTTTGAATGCTGTGTAGTGTAGTGAGGGAGAAAAGCACAAGCTATGTGTCAATTTCACAAAGAACTGATAGGAAGCTGTAGGTTATCTATGCCTATTATTTACAAATCAGCATTAGTCATTATTGCTGTTTATATCACTAAATTAATTTTTATTTAATTTCTTTATTGGTTTCCAGAACCATTTATGACTATTTGCTAATATAGTTTGTTTTTTGTTACATGTGCTGTGTTTGCAGTGTCCGTAGCAAGTTTTGATGGCTGCTTCAAATTCTGAATGCTTTAATATTTGTGTCCCAGGGATTTTTTCCACACAACTCTTGTCTTACATTTTTCTCTTAGCTTTACTTTTTGTTCAGAAGTTATCTAATGCATTTAAATACTTGAGACCAGGATAGCTTCAGAACATACATTTTGTCATGGAAGATATTTTTCTTTCTTTCTCTTAACTGCATCCTTTGTGACTCATATTATACATCTTTATATTAATATTTAATTGGAAATGCATCTCTTCCTTGTTTAGTCCACTCTGAAAATATTAAGTTGATTCTGATTCTTCTATACATATTTTTTTAATATGGATATTGATCTTCTTTAGTTCTCATCCACCAGGTTATCAACAATCTATATCCTTCTTGATCTAGGTATTTTATTTGGTTTACTTTCAAAATGTTGTAGTGACTTACCACAACTATTCATATCCCCCAACTGGAACAATGGAAAACCATCTAGCCGACTACTCAGAATGTTGATCCTTTCGAAGGAAAGAATCAACATTCGACCACTCACCATCCAGAAAATACATTCACTACTATGCAGACATATTTCTACTGTTTTGCAGGGGGCAAGCACCCCTGCTACTTATATATTCGAACTCCAAGATCGCACTACAGTGAGGAAAAGGATACTTTTCCTGATCTTCATGGTAGTTGGATGGAACAGTGGTTCAGCGGTAGTCTTGTTGCCTCTCAGCAAGAGGTTCTCTATTTCAATTTTCAGCTGGGATGCCTTCTGCGTGGAGTCTGCATGTCGTCCCTGTGTTCGTGTGGGTTTCCTCCAGGTGTTCCAGTTTCCTCCCATGTTACACAGACATGTATCTGAAGTGTTTTTCCATGGGTCTCCACTGAAACTAGGCTTTGTTCCAAGTCAGACTTTCCCATTTAACAAATGTTAAATAAATAAAATAGCACCATCCACTTCAAAACTGCGAACACAACCAACGTTTCAAAGTCGACAGGAATTATGTTCACAGTTTTGCCTCTCTGCACCTCCGTGTTTGACTTTTTAACACTCGTGGTAAGTCACTTCAACATTTTGATAGTAATCCATTTTATTTACTGCATGATACTGCATGTAAAGCTTCACCATTGATTCATATCACAACATCAAAGTAAACATTCAACTTCTAGCAACATCCATTTATATGTACCACCATAGCTGCTGACTATTTCCCAAAATCCTGTTACATCTTCTGGTAATCAATATGTGTTCAGGTATAATTAGTCTAATAAATGTTCTCATCATGAGTCATATAAAAGAAGCATTTAATCAGTCATGGAACATCCTGGCCTTGATTTTCTGTTTTTTTTTTCTTTTGCCATTTTTTGTACATTTTTGAATTCATCTGGGCTGCATCTAAAACCAATAATTTATTGTCAGTGTACTACCCTTGAAAATAAATGTGAATAAAATAAAATCTGACTTAAGTCATTGGTAGTGAATAGTGTTATTAAAACCATATCTTTATTAGGTGGTGTCACTCACACATAGGGGGTAACAAATACGTTTCTTATTAATGGAACTGATCTTCCTGGTTAAAATCTTGGCAGCATATTCATCCATTATTATAAAGCTTAATACATAAAACAGAAATAAAATAATACTAAAGGTAGAAAATAATAATATACAAAACACAAAAATACAGAAAAGGAAAGATGAATTGTTCAGATTACTAATGCAAGCATTTTTTTATATACAGAGTCTACTGTTGCAAGTGACAGCTCAAAAGTAGTAACATTTCCACTGCTGCTGAAAAAAATAGGATAAGGGTATTTGAGTTACTGAAACCCTTATATTTAGCTATAATACCGGTGATATTATTTTCTGCATGCAGATAAAAATCAAATGAGTAAAACTGAATACATTGTAAGGGTGCTGCCTGCTCCATGACATAGCAGGATAAAACCCTGAATATGACCAACACGATTAGAGACCATTTAGGAACAAAAGAAATGCAGAAGCCAGGCAGTGGAAGATAGAATAAGTAGCTGAAACCACTGTTGGGGAGATGGGATAGCTGTCTGGTTGGACGTCTACCTCCAGCAAACAGAGGTCTGCTAGCAATAAGGATACAGCCAGGAATATACGAAGTGGGCTTGGCACTCCCAGCAGATGAAGGTAGCTCTGTGTGCATATGTGGTTTTGTGTGTGTGTGTGTGTGTGTGTGTGTGTGTGTGTGTGTGTGTGTGTGTGTGTGTGTGTGTGTGTGTGTGTGTGTGTGTGTGCATAAGGGTGTGAAAACCTGCATGCATGCATGCACAAGGAGGAATAAAGGAGACCCTCACAGGGATGACACTATTTGTATCTGATATCAGGGGTGGATTTATGGCTTAGAAAAAAGGCTCTACCATCAACAATAATGACAACTTCACAGCAGGGTCTCTGCAGGGGGATTGGCAGAGTAAGGAAAGGGTAAGTCACTAGATGGACAGAAATGTATTTCATTTGTTTCTCAGGATGCTCTTAAGGCAGGGCAAGGCAGAGTAAACCACTTAGTGAGCAGATAACTGCAGGATGAAGGTTGATCATCTGCTTATGGTAGGGACCAATACAACCCCCATGCCTGCCAGGAAGACAGCTCCCTCCAGTTGGCTCTGGCTTGAGTCAGTGACTGTCTCATGGAGGAGATTGTAAAAAGAAAGGAGAAACTTGAATCTTCTCTATTCAGAGACTTATAAGTATAAAATCGATGCTATGTTTAGTGATTTAGCTGCATATGAGAAATTGTGTACAATTGGTTAACCATAAAAAAAAATAGCAAGAGATCAGGCAGATTTTCATGAGGGGAGAATATTGTCTTGGCTAAGAAATAGTGAAAGTGGGCAACAAAGTGTTCCTACATGAAACAAAAATGTTAAAGTGATGAACTGACTGTGCCTAAAACAACCTCTGTTAGAACTGAGAACTTGGTTTCTGTAAACACTATCAGTAAGGAGTCTTCTGGGCCAGCTCCTATTAATATTGGTCAACCCACTGACTGTGGCACTAGTGGACAGGAAGGTAATATGAGACCAACTATGTCTACTAACAATGCTTTAACAAGTAATTCAGAAGGCACATGTACTGCTTCTGCTATGAACTCACATAATGAGCGCTGTTCAACTCTAATGCTGCTTTTTCTGCTGCACTTTTTTACACCTACAGTTGTCAGAACTTCTAATAAACAAAAAGAGGGCCATGAGAGGACACTGTATGAGGAGAAAATGAAGGGTATAAAAAGACCGAAGACAACAGGGCAGCTTGAACTGGGTTTGGATGTTCGGAGAAAGGTGCCCCAGACCTAGTTGTTAATATTTTTTCTTCTGAATTAACTAATGAACAACTGAGTGTCCTTAACAAAGGTTTGTCCTTTGTACCTGCCAGAGGCTCTGTTTAATATGATGTTCTCATAGACTTTAAGCTTTTTGTAATGAATATTAATGTATGGTGATGGAACTATATAACCTGTTAATGTGCTTAGAAAACCAAGTCTATTTATTCTACCCTATTCATCATTAGTGGAAGCATTTAGAAAAATTTGTGAGCATGAAATACGTAAGGCTCTGATGAGTAAACACAGGAGATGTTTTTATAACCTTAGTCATTTTGAGTATGATGCCTTACGTCAGCTGATTACTTCAGATTTACTTATAGTGTGTCCTGCTGATAAAGGTACTGATTGGTACTGATGGACATGGATAAATATTTGGGAAGAATGGAGGCTTTATTGAGTGATACTTTGACTTATGCTGAATGTGTCAACTATGAGGTGGATACTTACATTAATAGGGTGTGCTCTGACTTAAATGACTTGTTAATGGATGGCATCCTGTTTAAAACCCTTTATGAGTATTTATTACTGGAATACCACACAACCCTTATCATTTATGGGCTACCCAAAGTACACAAGTCTAGAGTAGACCCACCTATAAGACCTATAGTCTCTGGTAGGGGCTGGGTGACAGACCCTCTGTCCATATACACTGAAAAAATGTTACATCCAGTATTGGAAAAAAAGGGTAGAGTTTTAATAGATACCAAGCATTTTTGACAAGTTTATATGAATGGTGTAGTAATTCAGATATTAAGAACTGTGTACTGGTAACGACGGATGTCGCATTACTCTTCACTGTTATCCCTAATGATGTAGGCATAAAATATGTTCAGTTGTTCTTGTTAAAGCATTCAGGATATAGTACTGATAAGACAGAGCTTGTCTGCTCACTTCTTGACATAATTTTGAGCAATAATGTGTTTATATTTAATGATAAGCCTTATCATCAGCAGACTGGGGTTGCTATGGGCACCATGTGCGCCAACAACAATGCAAATATGGTTTTGGCATACTGGAAGTCCCTTTACATATTCAGTCAAGGTAATTTCTTTCTTAAGTTTATCCTTTTTTAGGTACGGTTTGTTAACAATGTGTTTTTGTTTGGTCAGCTCTATGGAAACTTTACACAAATTTGTTGAGTGCTTACATTCTACAACTAGCTTTCTGAGATTTACTCTGACCTCTTCTTTTACATCTATTGATTTCCTGGATGCGCATGTAATGATTACTGAAAAATGGGATAACTACCAAATTATATAAGAAAGAGTATAGTAACAATAAAGTTTCACATTGTAACAGCATGCATTCAAAACATGTACACACTAATATGCTAAAAGGACAGTTCTACAGATATGCATGTTTAAGTGCTGATGACAGAATTATGTATGAATCATTTAAAAACCTTAAAAGTGAGGTACCATGATGTGGAGGTTAAGGCTGCCTGTGATGAGGTCCTCCAACACAGGAGGGATGTTGTTTAACCTTATTTCTCTAAGAGAGTAGTGAACATTGAAAGAATGGTCTCTGATGCAAGATGCTGTGATTTAAGAATGTGCATGACTTATTCTATGGTACTCAAACTATCTGCAATATTATTAGGAAAAACTGGCAACTACTTGTATCTGATGATAGGTATAGGTCAGTACTTGGTAATACACCCCAAGTTTTTCTCTAAGAGCAATAGATCATTAAAACAGTTGCTGTGTTATAAATCCACTAATAAGAAGGTTTCTGTTGCTGCTAAATGTGATATATTTCCATGCAGGGACTGCAAGATGTGCAAATATATTCATGGCAGTGATTCCTATGTACATCCAGTAAGAAGAGTTTTGTCTTTTGTTTTTATGCAAATTGTAGAAGTCACAATCTAGCATATTTGTCATTCTGTGTGAAATATAAATCCTACTATCTAGGTAAGACAAACAGCTGTTTGAAAGACAGAATAGATGGTTTGTTTGTAACAGTTTTTAGATCGGATGAAACGCCTGTTTAGAAAGGCGTGAAAGCACTTATCTGTATTTTAGCCTTGCTTTTATGGTTTTATTTTCCTTCTTTGAATAAAATCCATGATTTTATATAGCAGCTGCATGGTTTACTTCTGTTTTTACCTTTTCATATTTAATCAGTCTTAATCCTACTTTACAACATTTTTCTCTACAGTAAGAGAACTCCTACCTTCCCCTGCCAGGAGTAGAACTCCTTAGTAGTATGTCCCAAGGGCACTACTTTTACAAATCTTTTTTTCAGATGTCAGTACTGATTCTAGTGTCTGACTCACCAAATATGAAGATGACTGCAAACTTGGAAGTCTTGTCCTTCACCTTCACTCAAACAGCACCTAACCTTATGCACAAACAGTAAAGTAGAAATGATCTTTTCTTCAGTGTCACACAGTACAGCTTCTGGCATCTGGCAATCCCCAGCACTTTTATACACTGTTGGCTGGAAGCAACTAAAAGTTGACAAAATACTAAAAGACCTTTGAGTACTCAGTACATGATGACTTTTCAGTACCAAATTGCTATTAGCATCTGCAAAACATATGGAGTTTTTCACCTCATCTTTTGTGGGGTTGAGAAATGTGCTAGACAGATACTTGTACCCTTTTATACAGCTCCTACCCATGGGTTATAGAGTATTATACACTGTTATGTAACCAGGTGCAACTGGAGATTATGAAGAAATTAATCACAAAGAAAATCAAAAAGCTTCAAGTCTTGTCTTGTAGCAAAGGACTGCGGCTTTTTTGTATATCCTTGAGGAGACCAATGTCTGACTTACAAAACATTAATGAACCCCTTACTACTTCAAGCCATTTTGCTTAGAATACCTTCAATAATCTTAAAAAATATGATGACACTCATTCTCAAAATAAACAAACAAACAAACAAATAAATAAATAATCAGCCATGCTATGAAACATAACAAATTCATATCTCAAAGACTCCCATTCCTGTGGAATAAACCCCCTTTCAATTAAAATTATCAGCTCATTCCTTCAAGAACAATCTGGATGACAGCACTGGCACCTGTACTTTCCAGCATGAGATCAAAGTTATTAAGCACCTTCGTGATCAGTAGGCCTTGAGCTTCTTCATCAAACTTATCAACTTTTGAAGCTAAGAAAATGATCAAATCTCATATTTTCAAACTATGTGAAGAGAAATTTCAGTTTACAAATGTTGTTGGGGCAGGGGACAGAAGCCAGCTGCTAATCTGTCTACACATTTAAATAATTTGTGCAACTATTTTCTTTGGGTTGCACTCTTAGCAACATATATTTTTTGCTACTCACTAGCAAAAGAAAAACAAAATCATGGATGAAACAATAATCCTTCAGATGGTGGAATGCTGGAAGCATTTTATAAATGTAATGTTCTACTCTGTGAGGTCTCGGTTGTTGTTGTGTCTTTCGGCTTTTTCACGGTTAGGGGTCGCCACAGCGGAACTCCGGTCCGCTAATGATTGGCAGTAGTGGTAAGGATTAAAATATTTATTGGTAGGGTTTGGTGATTTCTGTTTTCAGAAGTGAATAGGATTTTGAAGAATGAGTTGACTGGAAGATTGTGAAGTCAGTACTTCTTCAAAGAGTTTGGTCAAGATGTGTGAGCTAGCTATCAAAATGCCATTAAAAGCAGAGCAACAGACTTTTTCATGTTATTATTACTAAAATTTGCAATGTCATAGTGTTCATTTGTTCCTATTGTTTCTTATGGCAGTAATCTTTTCCAGTTTCAGTATCAAAGCTTTCTGCACAGCCTATATGAAAATTAGAAAATATACACTCTTCTAATACATCAGGACCTTTTGTCGTTACGTTTTTTCTGTCATTGGAGCAACTGCTTAAATTACAACATTCCAGCAAGCACAGAGGCAGAAGTAATAGCATTTTTTAAGTATTCTGGCCATAAGTTATTACACACTGCTTTGCACCTCTGTTTTGTTTGGTGGGGGGGCAGTGTAGAAGTGGAAGAAAACATTTCATCAGCTTCATCAGGAGCAGCTAGTTCTGGCTATAGGTGGACACAAACATGTTCAATATAGGGCATAGAATACAATGCAGTTTCAGCCCATGCACATATGTGCATATGCAGCTGCATTTGTACTATGTATGAATATACCTTGTACCAGTTCTATCACACATGCCCTCTGGAGTACTAGCCCTGACATAATTGCATATACACAGCACCAACCCTGATATACGTGCACATGCCCAGTACCACTCCTGTTACACATACCCACTTAATTCCAGTTCTGTTAGCTATGCAGATAAATTAACATGCTTCAATATTTTCCATTATTGGCTTTTCCTGGCCTTTTGATATAGATCTTTTTTCAGGTTTTTGATAGTTTCTTGTCAGTGGGACTCTGCACTCTAATTTGTTTTTTCCATGACAAGGTTCAATACTTTTCTGTGCACTGCTGCTTAAATTAGTAGCACCAGTATTTTTGTCATGCAGTACTGAGCATGTCCTCAGTGAAGCGGAGCCACTTTGAACTTGTTTGCACATACATAATAATGGCATTCTGAAAATGTAGTGATCACCAGGGAGCATCAGTAAAGTGATCCTGATTTTATAAGAAATCAATAAATAGTAATAGTAATAGTGATGTTCCATTATACAGAAAGACTTCATGTATCTTCAGGCACAGCTACAGAGGTTTATATAACTATAGTGGTCCTGTAGCTCTTGGCTTGCCTATATTAAGATGGGAATCATGCACAGTAATAAATATCCCATAGTATAATTGTAACATAAAAATGACTCCTCTGTGTCTGCTTAGTGTTGCCATAGCCATACTAAAATAAGGGTCTATATTAGAACATTGAAGTTTCAAAACTTTGAATGTTCCAATATCGACCCCTACTCAGTGAAAGCTGAAAATATCAAAGCAACAGAAAAACATTTTTTTTTCCTAGGGAAAAAATTTGGTTGTCCTTTTCTGATGCTTCGGTATTTTCAGCGCTGTGGTGAAAATTACGGGTCGGGTTCAGGTAAGTGTGCGATTGAGTGCGGGTTAGGTTAGTTAGGGTTAGGGTGCGGGTTAGGTATGTGTGTGATTGTGTGGACGTGAGGTTTGGGGCGGGTTAGGTAAGTTAGGGTTAGGGTGTGGGTCAGGTAAGTGTGCGATTGTGTGGACGTGAGGGTTAGGGCGGGGTAGGTGAGTTAGGGTTAGGGCGCTGGTGGGGTGAATGTGCAATAGTTATGGACCTTAGGGTTAGGGTTTGGTGGCTTTGTCAAATATGAAATATGAACACTGAAGGATGTTAATATGTAACTGCAGCACTGATTTTCAATGATTTTAAGGCAAGACTTGCCTGTAGGACACTAGTACATAATATAATATAATATAATATAATATAATATAATATAATATAATATAATGGGTCTAGGACATTTCACTGAATGCACATTTCACTGAAACTCAAATGACTGAGCACAAATCACTGAAAGCACAATTCACTGAAAACTCAATTCACTGAAACACATTTCACTGAAAGTTATATATGGCCTTTTCCCCACTGTAGTGCAACCCTGGAGTTAGTATATATAGTAAGGGGGTTGTGGGGGCATAGCCTCCCACATATTTTAAGTATATATTATGTTCGGAAAAGAGTAATATATTGGAATTGCAAGTATCCATGTATTTAGTTCAAAATATTTAAAATATGTGGGGGACTACGCCCCCCACACCTCCCGATGTGGGGGCAGTGCCCCCCATACTATATATACTAACTCCAGGGTTGCACTACAGTGGAGAAAAGGCCATATATAACTTTCAGTGAAATGTGTTTCAGTGAATTGAGTTTTCAGTGAATTGAGCTTTCAGTGAAAAGTGCACACTAATTTGACTTTCAGTGAAATGTGCATTCAGTGAAATGTCCTAGACCCAATATAATATAATATAATATAATATAATATAATATAATATAATAAAATATAATAGGGTCTATATCACGACGTCAAACACACAGGTGTTCGAACATCATGATATCGGACCGGGAAGTACGAAATGTGAAAATAACGAAGCCGCAGAACACCGATTTTTTTTTTCTCAGGGAAAAAAATTGGTGGGCCGTTTTTTGCGGCTTTGTTATTTCCTCTACTGTGGTGCGATCTTGAAATTGGTATATTTAAGTAGGGGGTGTGTGGGGGGCACAGCCCCTCATGTTGGGGGGTGTGGGGGGTGAAGCTCCCCACATTAGTATGAGTGTACGTTTTTTATTGTTTTTGTACCAGAACAGTGATTTTTTTCCCCCTGGGATGTGTGTGGGGGGTACAGCCCCTCATGTTGGGGGGTGTGGGGGGGTGAAGCTCCCCACATTAGTATGAGTTTAAAATGTACGTTTTTGTTTGTTTTTTTACCAGAACAGCGATTTTTTCCCCTGGGAAAAAAAATCGCTGTTTTGTGTGTTCGTACTTCTTGCATTTCGAACTTCCCAGTTCAATATTATGTCGTTCAAACACTTGTGCATTCAACAACGTGATATAGACCCAATATAATATAATATAATATAATATAATATAATATAATATATATAGCAACGGGCCTACTTCACTGTATCGAAAGTTCACATAACTGAAACTTAAACGATTGAGATGAGAAGACCAAAATTACAGAAGACCGAACTTTCACAATTCAAAATTCAAAAGAATGAAATACTCACACACCGCTCAGAGCTTCTGAATGCAGATCGTGGTACACTGAGGACTGAGAAATTTACCCTTTTCCCCACTGTAGTGCAATCTCGAAGATGTCCACATACCTCTCAGCTGTACAGATTTTCGCAGACTATCCAGATTTTTGCCTCAAAATTGTGGTCTGTTCCTCATATAATCTGTGGTTTTCTTGCAAATCACTGGCATGATCTAAGGAATGAAATCACTAAACAATGACATACATTTAAGTTATATACTTCATATCCTTTATAAAATGAATTTTAAAACAAACCCTATTACTATAGCTACTTTCTAAGTTTATAAGTGTAATATTTAAAATCTGTCTATTTTTGGGCTTTTGTCCCTCCATTATGTAAGGCTTTGTCCATATTTCTTGAGCTAAGAGGTTGAGAGGTATGCATGTATAATTTGCAGGGTGTGTGTGTGTGTGTGTGTGTGTGTGTGTGTGTGTGTGTGTGTGTGTGTGTGTGGGAGGAGCAGGGGGGGCTTGTCCTCCTGCAAAAACGTAAAACAAGTCAGATTTTTTGTGTTGAAATGCAGCAGGTGGTGTTTTGTTGTTTTGAATTTTGGAATAGTGAAGGTTTGGTCTTGTGCAATTTCGGTCTTCTCGTCTCAATTGTTTAAGTTTCAGTTATGTGAACTTTTGATACAGTGAAGTGGACACAAAGTGACATAACACAGATATGTTTATTAAAACAGCTGGCAGAATCTTTGCTAACAGACTTCCCAGGTTTCTGTCTTGAAGTTCAAGCTTACCATAAAATGTCAAACCTCTTGATGTGTCAGTAATTTTGTTGACAGGTCATTTATATTACTTATTGTAGCCCTGGATGCACCAGGTCTGTTGATGTCTGAATATTGTTGTTTTGCATGATGTCACATTCTCAGTATTGCATGCTCCCCCACTTATGACCAATATATTCTAATTGTCTATGAGACAGTGCAGGAAGTATGCTGATTCCTTGATAGATGCCATTTTGCATTGGAATGTACCACTGTTTTCTGTTGTGTTAGGATGCAGTGTCCTGCCATACATACGGCAAAGTACCACAATACACACACCGACAGCCAAATGTGTCATTCGTCTGTCATCTGGTGCTATGGTCTTATGGTAATTCCCTCATAAAATCCTCCAAAGCTAGTTATGAAAATAAAATTGCCAAAGATTCCAAAGACAACCACAAGGCATTATATAGCTATGTCAAGAATCTAAATGGCAATGCTCAGATCTGCTCTGAGCTACAGCAGAATGGCATTAAATATACTGATCCCAAGGACATTGCCAATATCCTGGCAGATCGATTCAGTGCTAACTTCACCCCCCCCGATCCCCTAAAGGGCCCATCTCAATACAGAAAGATTGCCAAATTCCAGTAATCACAGCCACACAGGTACAAACTGCACTATCCAAAGCTAAGAATACAGTATCCATGGGACCAGATGACATCCCGGGCTGTGTACTACATGAACTACAGAATGAACTGGCACCTCACCTAAGTGTCATGTTTAATCATAGCCTCACCTCAGGCTTCATGCCCATTGAGTGGCACACAGCTAAAGTTATCCCACTCCACAAGGCGGGATCCACCTTGGATCCTAGGAACTATCATCCCATCAGTCTGACAAGCCTGATCTGCAAGGCCATGGAACGTATTGTCATGGAACTTATAAACAAACACATTGGCAACCTTCAAACACTGGATCCCACCCAGTGTGGGTTCGTGAAGGGCCGATCGTGTCTCCTGAACCTGATTGACTTTTTCAAATCAGTCTCCAGAGCCATGGACAAGGGTAAGGCAGTCCACGCAGCCTATCTGGATCTTGCCAAGGACTTCGACACCATCCCCCACTTTGGAATCATAGATAAACTTACTAAGCTGGGCATAAATCCCTACATCACTCGATGGGCTGCCAACTGGCTTACTGATGGAACTCACACTGTAAAAGTAGCCAATTCCAAATCCAGCTCCAGACAAGTGACAAGTGGAGCACCTCAGGGTTCAGTCCTGGGATCGCTCTTGTTTGGCATCCACTTTTCTGAAGTACAGGCCAATACTGAGGGACTCTGGCTAACAAAGTTTGCAGATGGCTGCAAACTGGAAGCCATTATTGAATCCCCAAATGATGTGGATATTCTACAAAAGGGCCTTACAGAAACAGATGCTTGGTGCCAGAGCCATGGGCTCAAGTTCAATGCCAAGAAGTGTATGGTTATCCTCTTTGGGAAAAACCATGTACCCATGAATTACCACATATGTGACAGTACACTAAACACCAAAAGTGTGATAAGAAACTTAGGAAAACAGGTAGACAGTGGTCTCACCTTCGATAACCACATCACCACAACAGTCAGGAAATCCTTCTAAGTGGCACACCTCATCACTAAGGGTATTTCATCCAGAAAAAAGGAGGTCATTGCCCCACTGTACTCTTCTCTCATTAGACCCATCATAGAGTACAATGCCCCATTTGATATGTACCTCACAAGACATCTCCAACAACTGGAAAGGCCGCAGGAACACCTCACCAAAAGAATCACTGGCCTAAAGCAGATGCCCTATGCTGACCAACTAAGAAAACACCAGCTATACTCTGTCGCATATCGTCTACTCAGAGGTGATCTCTGCTTAACATACAAGGCCATGTCAAACCCAGAGCTGTTGGACATGCTACACTTAAAGAAATCCCAATCCATCAGAGCCACATGCTCTAGGGACCTAAACCTTGTCATTACAATGAACAAAACATGCTGGAGGGATAGGTTCCTGACCCAGAGACTCCCCATAACCTGGAATAGACTGCCCATACATGTCAAGCAGAGCACCTCCTTGGCTCTCTTTAAAAGGAACCTTGATGACTGGATGGGAGATAGGAAATTTACCCCGGGGATCACATCAGTTGCCCTTCTAGACAGGGGTCCAGGGAAGTAAATATTGTGAGAAGAAATAGCTTATGGCTAGGCTTGTATAGGCCCTAAGGCCAATAGCGTAGTACCAACCTATGAACCTATAAATTGTTGCCATAGCAGTAGAATGCAAGTATCACCAGTCCCTTTTGAGGCATGATGTGCTCTACCGTGACTAGGGGAATATGCTAACACTATATATTTGCACCTGTGATATGTCAATTAGTGGTTTGTACCAGAAAGAATAAATGTAATCCTTGTTTATTTTGCAACAACTGGATATTGGCAGAATGGACTTCAGAGAAGTTTTAGATATCTGTTACTAAACTCTATCAAGCCAAACGTTATTTGAAAGCACATATACAATCTTGATATTAAGGACAGCAATTTACATTAATATTGAGTGGTGGGACAGAGACACTGTTCAGTGTATTTCAGTTGAATATTATAATTTAAATAGTTGCACATTTGTACTTGAGAAATAATTTTTGTTTAGTTTGTATAGCAACTTAAAAGACCCATTAAGCACAAATGCCTGTTTTCTTTGGTGGTCTGGGAAATTACTTTGATTAAGTTACTTGCTCTAAGTCAAATAACATACAAGTGCAGGATGTGGCATTCAAACTTTTATTTACCTGGTACTATTCATTTACAGCTATTACTTTAAGCAGTGTGCCTTATATTAAAATATCAAGATATTTCTTGTCTTAAATGAAACAGATTCAAGCTTAAGGTGAATTATGTGTCCCGTTACTTATGTGGTGGGGATGGGGAAAAATGGTAATAGAATCCTTGTAATCAAGGTTCTGATTACCACTTAGACGTAGAGAGGAGAGCGTTAGATGGGAGAAGCTGCTCACTGACATAACTATAAACAATTCAAGAAAGGCCAACTACTGACATTTAATCCACGCATTTCAGAATAAGAGAGAAACCTACGTAAATAGGGCAGATTAGTCTGAAATAAGACCTTGGAAGTCAGGCGAGTACTTATAAATAGATCTCACTTGTCATTCCTCTTGAAGTGCTGCATTTGTTCAAAACAGTCTTCAGAGCTTTTTAAAAATGGATGACGTAGCAGAAGGGGCATACTTGTGAAACAGCACTGAGCTAATGCACTGACCTTCAAATGGCTTCTAATGAGTTAGGATAGCATTGTGATAGGGTGTCATAACAGGTGAAGTTCAAAGTCAAGTGACTGCTGGCCTGTTGAAATGAGGGAAGGGAAAGGCCACTGTAGCTGAACAGGTCTTCCATTACCTAATGTATCAAGATATACTCTGGTTAGCATGATGGGTACGGCATACCTGCCATTAGGAGAATTTGTTTCACTCATTCACAGAATGATGATGTGTATAAGTGTCCATTAATAGGGTGACAATCTAAGAATCACATGTTTGGTAGCAGAATAAAACCATCACTTGCTCACTTTATTAGCAAAAATAAATGTAAGACATGACACACTTTTGTGACTGATGTTTTAGCTCAGTGGAATACCTAATCTTCACAAGGTATGGAGGTGATAGGGTTTCCATTCTAGCATGCATGGCTTTGGAAGTCCACAGAAGTTTTATTCTGTAAGTCAGCATCTGTGACCGGATTCTTTTGTGATTGTCTGTCCTAACCAGGTTTTGTTATATTTAGTCTGCAGAAGAGCTCACCAATGTATCAACTGCTAAGAAAGGAACAAAGCATTAGTTTGTCTCAAGGTTTTAACTCACCGATTACTGCGTCCTATTTGTGACCATAATGAAGTACGGAGGGGGTAATCTAGTCACTGGTATGGGATACAGAAGGATAGTGAGTCTGTGGGAAGATGTCAGTAATTCTGAGGAATGCAGTGGCTGTTGTGATGGGGGCATTGCATGTGGGAAGGTTGTTAGCTACCAGCTGTGTGGTGTGGAGTGGTTGTACTGTGCAGCGGAGAGCTCGTGCAGTAAATGCAATTCACTAGCCATTTGAGGCACACTGTAGATAGGGCATATCAGGACCATGAAAACAAGATTTTATTCAATCCATGTTGCTTGTTTGCATTTTTTTTTTTTTTTGCAAGAAGCCTACCTGCATATTATATGTCGGATGGTTGGTTCTGAACACTGCATGCAGAATCCTGATTTACTGAATTTAGTGTTACTGGGGGGAGACTTTTGTATTCATTTCTTATATGAAAAACCCTGACAAGATTCTGTAATAAGAACCCACATAATACAAATTCACAGTGGGCATAGAACCCTGATCCATTCTTATTGTGTTGTACTACCTGGAGATAACTTTTTTTTGTGTTTCGAGTATCATCATCTGCATTATTGGTGAAGCATTTACAATTAAGTGTGTTCATAGGAAGCACGAGTTTTGGGAATGCAAACCAACCCTGAAACTGACTTAAATTTGAAATAATCAGCTGTTTTCCTTGTACCTTAATGTACTGTACTGCCAAAACAATGTCTGTTTTCAGTGATTGCCAAAAAATGTATGTACATATGTAGGCTCCATACTGAAATCTTGAGACATGGCTTGCCAAATGCCAAGGTACCAAATATACCCTTTGCCCCTTTGCTTTATATGGTCCCTATTAAGTCAGCGAATGCACTAAATTGCAATCGCTGCTTAATCAGACCTACTTACCAGAAATGACAAAATCTCAAAAGCATGGAAGAGTGATTGTTTTCCTAGGGAAAAAAATCACTGGGCCAGTTTCGGGACTTTGCCATTTCCTCCACTGTGGTGCGATCTCAGAGTTGGTATATTTAAGTAGGGGGGTGTGGAGGGCACAACCCCCCACATTATTTTTGTGTTTTTTTTTAAATGGATCAGCGATTTTTTTTCCCTGGCAAAAAAAAAAATCACTGATCTGTTTGTTCGACATTTTGTTTTTTTGGTGCTAGTGGGTCGATTATATAGTGTTCGCAATTTAGTGCATTCGCTTATATAATATAGACCCTATGCACACACACACACACACACACACACACACACACACACACACATATATATATATATATATATATATATATATATATATATATATACACATAAATCAGATCTTTTGTCTGAGATAATTTATGCCTTTTCCCCAAGCTCCTCTAAGCCCTCTTTCCTTCTATAGATAAGACAGGAGCACTGGGATAGGGATGGGTGGGGCAGCAAATGGTGAGGTCTCTATCCAGCAAAAGCTTATGTGTTGTATCTAGCATCAATTTGTTGAGATCTAGAGCTGCAAATATTTTAGAAAGTCCTTCTGCTCTGCACATTCCTGTGCTCCTAATAGTTGAATAGTTTTGTATATTTTACAGTTTTCTTGGTCCTCCAACCTGACATGCAAAGTGGGTGAAATTTACTTGGTGCTCCATTTCCTCTATAGGCATGTTTATGGTTTGCATTGCCTTATCGATACTATCAACATGATCAGCTACCCCCTTAATCATTGATTTTATTTCCTGAAGCTTGAACGGTATCCATGGCAATTTTGTGATGGTAGATTTTGGAGGTTAGGAGTTCAACCTACAGTTGCCAAAGATTTATGTACATATGTATAAATCTAGGCTGCATACTGAAATCCCGAGACATGGATTACCAAATCTTAAGGTACCAAATATACACTTGCCCCTTTGCTTTTTATATATCTATATATATATATCTATATATATGTATCTATATCTATATCTATCTATCTATATATATATATATATATATATATATATATATATATATATATATATATATAGTTTACTATCAAAAAGTTGAACATTGGTTTAGAGAACACGGAAAGTCAAATGGCAGTTAGTCGACTTCTGTCTTGCTAAACGTTAGGAGACTGAGAGTATATATCACTCAATGCACGTGTGCATTCTCTGATATGAACTAGATGTTATGCGTAGAGTTGTGGAACAGTGCAGATTGGGAAATGTATCCCTTTCCTCATTGCAGTGCGATCTCGGAGTTAGAATATTTATTTTGCAGGGGGTGTGTGGGGTGTAGCCCCCCTACTAAAACATGAATGACAGTGCAAGTGTTTACCTTACGTTCTTACCTACTCTGCCAACACTGTCGATATTCAACATAAATGTTGAATCTGTTGAATTCGATCAATAAATTCAACATTTTAACCTAATTAGTATGCAGGAAGTATGAGGTCATTTTCGAAGTACTGAACTTTCATTTTTGTGAACTTCGATATTTTGATAGAAAACATATATATATATATGGGGTCTACTTCATTTGCCCGACACCTATTTGCCCGAGACCAAATGACCAAAATTTAATTTGACCGACACTTCATTTGACCGACAAGTATTATTGGCAAGAAAATGGGATAGGCCCCCTTCCCCACTGTAGTGTGACCCTGGAGTTAGAATATATAGTTGGGGGGGTGTGGGGGCCGAAGCCACCCACTTAATTTCATATGATATTGTTTAGTTTTGCTTTAATATTGCTTAGTAAAACAAATGTAAGTGGGGGGCTTCGCCCTCCACACCCCCCATTGTGGGGGATTGTGCCCCCACACCCCCCTAACTATATATTCTAACTCCAGGGTCGCACTACAGTGGGGAAGGGGGCATATCCCATTTTCTTGTCAATAATACTTGTCGGTCAAATGAAGTGTTGGTCAAATGAAATTTCGGTCAAATGGGGTCGGGCAAATGGGTGTCGAGCAACTGGAAGTTCGGGCAAATGAAGTAGACCCATAGATATATATATATATATATATATATATATATATATATATATATACATACACATTTATATATATATATATATATATATATATATATATATATATATATACATACATACATACATACATACACATTTTATATATATATATATATATATATATATATATATATATATATATATATTGTTTTACTCAAAAAAATAATAAAAAAAAATGGAAAAAAGAATGAGCTGCTTTTAGCATGTTTTCATGCTGATACTTTCCGATGTGCTATTTCTATTAAGCAGTCTCACCTAGACTTGTTTTCACTGGGACAAATCTGGATCTGATACAGTTAGGTAAGAATTCTGCAGAGAATTGTCACATGGTACAAGCCAGTGTTGTTCATTACTGTAAAAGAAAAAAGAAAGCAGGCTGTTACTCTTCAGTTACTATCATAGTATTCAAAAGTATCTCTACACCTGTTCTAAATGCCTGCATAAACATTTTTGTTGGACTTCTGGATGGCCTAGTAAGCTAGTGAAATGGATCATTCCACTTTGTTCAACAAAATGACAGCATTTTTTGTGATGAAAACTGTGTTCCAGTAAGTAACACTGCATTCAGATAAACCCAAAGTATTAGATAGTCTTTTTAAATGAAAAATGATAACTTGGCACATCATTTCTGTCCATTGAAATGCTTCTAACCATTTGAAATATGCATCAGTTATGGTCATAACAGCATTATTATTAACCAGGAATACATTATCCATAAACAAATGGCCATGGAAAATCAGCATTTAAACTTCTAACATCAATCTGGTTTGCAGTGGTGCTTGTCTTGACATTTTTTGTCCCAAATGACATAGCATGCATTCTTTACACACGCCCCCGGATTCATGAAGCTCGGTGCAAGGCCGGTGTAAGGCTTGCACCGGCCGTGCAGTGTATAACTGGTGTAGCAGCGCCACATGCATAGTAATGAGTGTGTGCTGCAACCACAACCACGTGCATAGGGCACGTGCGCGAGTCCAGGGAGCCTAACGCGGATGCTCTCGTAGGCGTGGCCAAGTCGGCAAGCGATGAGCAACCTAACGTGCTGACTCTTACAGGCCGCCTGCAATAGTAACCGCACCTACCAGTGTCCGTAGATAATGAAACGTATGCAAAGTATGCAACATAGTACCCGTCCACACAAAATGGAGAACCAAACATAAATGCACGAAGTACAAAATGTTCCCGTTCATGGAACAAAGGATACATGGAATACTGTGTCCGTCACGCATTATACTTTCAGCAGTCATACCCAGTGGAGGTGTACTGCATCATGTCAGTGCACCGCAAATACACACGACTAGCCCCATGGGCATGGTCACCAGCAGTCCCACAGTGGTAGTGATAGTACACAGCTGGGCAGTCGTGGCCATATAACAACCAGAAAGAAACTAGACATGCCAAACACACACAAACATGTGTATAGTAAAATGTGCTAGACACAGCAACGTAACCGTCACATACACATAGGATGGCGTATGCTGAATCGGAATATCCAGAAGCAGAACACACGCATGCAAATGTAATACACAACAACCACTTCATAGCACGTAACCCGCACCCATGTCCGAATGTCCACCTAATCCAGCTAGCAGCCTTGCGCAGCTGCACACCTACACAGAGCGGGTATACCCCATATGTAGTAGGAAGTATTGTCCTAGGCAGTGACAGGCGTGCAAATATGTACCCCACATATGTCAACATCCCATCCCAGGTACTGAAATCCAAGTGGCTACATGTGAATGTGTCAGCAGAATGTGTACATCCCGCGTGTGGTTACTGACCTGTCGAAACCCCATAGGTGTTCACACGCCACGGTGTCCATAACTGTACACATCTGGACAAAGCAGTATGTGCAGCCACGGTACTGATGATTAGCTATGCAGACATGCCAAACACAATACACAAGGCGGAACAGCCGTCCACCAAGCAGGTCACCCCAGCAGGGTTGCCACATGCACAGATTGTCAAGGTGGGACATCACTCGTAGATATGTGTGGATCTGTATGGTAAAACACCCACGGCCAATGCAAAGGATAGAATAACACGTATATGCCAGAATGAATGGTTATTACATAGCATGTGAATAGCTTAAGCTATCCAATATAATAGTCATGTGTACCAGATACAAAATGCCTGTAACATGCAAGTAGTAATGAAGGTAAGAAATACACTACTGTGTTAATATCACAGGACATATGGCACGTGTCAAGTGTCGACGCAGGGCACAAATGTCCATAATGGGGCCTCCCCTGCAAAGAGGAAAAAGTGCCAACCCCACCCCCCACTGAAGTATCGGCAGTATAAATACAACCCAATGACACACCAACACCACCGTCCAACCCATGACAGCAAAAAAAGCTGGACAAAGACTAACACGATGCGTGCACAAATAGGGACACATGTAATCGGTGCTCTCACAACCTTCAACAGGCCACCGAATAATAGTATGTACATACGCATGAAATGCTGCGAAGGATGTGTGGTAGTCCCCAGTATCACAGAGGTACGTACACATATACACTGCAACCAACCGTCACATATGTTCACTGTAACACAGCATACCTGCAGGTAATACATAGTTCAGTCATGTGCTACATAAATATCCACGTATGAATGATGACAGGGGATAGACAATTGTGAATGGGAACAACGCACAACATGGAATATGTATGATAAAAGGCACCACCCACAGCATTGTATGCCAACAGCATAAGCTATTGTCGGTTGTCCAAACACCCGTGTCTGTAAACACGGATTGAATATTATAGCAATAACCCACGCCTGGGTGTAGGTAATGCTGGATATACCCACGGTTGGCATGGTGCGGTCCCGAGGGCGAAGCCCGAGGGACCAAACAAAGGCAACAGTGGGTAAATACAGCATTACCTACACCCAGAAGTGGGTTATTGCTATTATACCATGACATCATTTAAGAAAATAAACTATTAATTCCCTTACATAACGGCATAGTATAATGCCTGTCTGCTGCCCATCCGCAGATGTCTGGCATCTGCGGTGGTGCTGATTTACTGCGCGAGATGTCCGTTGCTAATGTCAAAACTGTCTCGCTATGTTAAACCCAGTTAACATAGCAAAACACTACAAAACAGCAACGGAGAGCTTGCTGTCCCCGTTGCTTTGTTTTACAACCTGTGTCGCTATGTTAAATGTGTGTAGCATAGCGAGACTGCCTCAAAGTAAGCAACGGACATCTCTGTGGCTTAGTTAAAGCTGTCACGCTATGTTAAACCCATGCAACATAGCGAGACAGGTTTTAAATACCGAGGTATACTAATGGAAATAGGTCCGGGCGACCGGACCGTTTTCCAGTACTATAACTCGATTTACAACGGGCATGCTGGCCAATCAGCGTGCACGGTTTGGAATAATGGGGGGGGTTATGGTATAATAAACATGGACAAACCGTGCCCATCTGCCTCGTCTGACATTCGTACACAGTCAGGGCAGTTCTGTACACTAGGCGGACAAGACCAAACCCAGAGCACCACAGGAACACCCTGACAATCAAAGACCTGTATGCGTTGGGGCTATAAGCCTCTGTGATCTGAATATCCCTGCGGTTACGCCATATGCATCCTGGTTCAAGAGCATTAGGGAATAGGGAATGTGTAACATGTAGTACCACACTTTTCCCAGCAGGAGAACGGATGCCTGTGACGTAAGTGAGTGCGGGGGGGGGATATGTTAATGTAGCTATGTACCATGGGTATGCATATAAATGAGACAGAACACCAAACGTGTAGTGGTCACAGCAACCGGCCAACGTGAATGCAGTCCCGTTTGAATTACGACTATAAAACATATAAATGTGAACGTGTAATTAATGCGTCTGTGCCGCAAAGACAGTTACATATGTAAAGGTGAAAGTGTGTTCCGCATATGTCCATTAACCGGATCAGAGATATGTTACTGGAACTGTCACAACTAATACAGGCCACGTAAGCACACAGACTCAGTAAACATATGTAACCCAGAATACGGATATGCATGTGCGCCTGCGCATAACCCACAATGAGGAAATGCAAGTGCGCCTGTGCGTGTGTGATCCGCTCACAGCAGAGTAACTTAATGCTGTTTCCCCCACGTTAGTTATACATGTCTCAAAACTGTCAGCCTCTGAAAGTGTGGAACCGGACAATGCCATGCAAAGTACTGGTACAAATAGTGAGAAACACATGATATGTGCTAAGACAAACATAGAAAGTGGATAGAATAACGGGTGTGTTAGTAGCAGGGATTGACGAAGGGTATGCATTTGTAACCTGACCTACTTGTCAGAAGGTGCCACCGTAAGTCTCACATGAAATGCCAGCAAATTGCCAGATAGACACAGGTCAATGTAAAACACACCTAAGATAAAGGGTCAACCATCCGTACACTCTGCCAGTATCTGTACAGTGGAAAGGTATGGTATGGTTATAGATGTGTGTACACGGGTAATCCACAGACATTAACAAAGCAAGGTATGAAACGAGGAGTTTACATGTATATATGTACACACAACAGACCTATGTCCCGTACATATGACACATGGATATAAATATGCCAAGTAATAGATAATATGGGTAGTCAAACAGACATCCACAAATGGGGAACATACAGCAGCAGTCAAAATCACTCTCCAGAAAGTGACAGTCCAGCAAGTTCTACACTTTAAACATGCACACTGGTGTCCATTGTAGGACTCCAAAAATTTATCCATTCGCAGCACCTGCTACAATTGACGCAAAAGAAGTGACACCCGCAAATACGAATCAGCTATACATGCACTAAAAGCAGGTGCAAGGGTGATGACACATGTGTCCATGAAATGCAGGACATATGAACAGATATCCCTAGAGTGGGGAGTGCATATAAGTGCATCCACATCCCAGTACCGCACACATTAACCATGTGTAATGTGTACCGTAGAGGGTTGCAGGCATGGGAACCTGGGTATGCAGAAATGGGCCTAGGTGTTGTTTGGCAGAGAAGCCGTAGGCCCGCCCCGTGGGAGGGATGTGGGTATAGCACATGCCTTTATCCCCACTAATGGAGCAAAGCATCCACCGGATAATGCGGAAAGCAGGTTGGAAATATGTACAGCCCTATATCAGTGTCCTGTAGGCGATTCCCATGGATGGACATGCGTACGACCAAGATGGTACCCATAACTGGAAAACTGTCAGAATAACACAGCTGCAGTAAGGCATAGTACAGGAAATACAGATAGGGACTATAGTATGAATACCCCATACAAAGTCAGACCGTTGTGCAAATACTGGCGTAGCCATGAATACGGATGTTATGAGTGTCACTAATCATGCAATGGAAATAGCGGTCCCTATCACCTACCGCACAGTCCGGAATGCCTAGGCAGCAATCAGCTAGGAAGGCACATCACTATGTGAAACGTAACAAGGGCAAAGGCCGAACGTCAGGGCGTGTACACATAATGACAACAGGTCAAGGGTATGAAGGAGCTAACCTGTCCAAACCACATGTACTGAACTGGTGATACTAGGCGGACAGGTGAGAAGAAAGACAGCAGGACAAATGTGCAAACATGTATAAGTCATACCCCGGAACTTGTGAATGACAACGTATGCCCCGCGAAGGTCAATGTGGAAGGTAATCAGACACAAAGGTAAAGTGTCCCCCAGGGTGTCATGAAGTGTCAACATAACAATTACCAGGCCCCCATAGCCGTACGTGAGCCCCGCCACTGACGGAAAGCGCAAATATGACGCACACATGTGGTACATGAAAGAACAATTAGTGTGGATAAGCAGATGTAGACCTGTGTGAGGAATACAACTGTCTGCGTGGGTGTGTCATGCAAATACAAAGTAATGTCATGTGGTCTGTCATGCCGCCATACACTGTGTGTGTATTGTAGTCAGACAGTAGGTATGTTGTATCAGACACATACCCTGCAACTGCACAGATGTACGCAGACTGTGTAGAAGTATGCCTCGTATGTTTGCTGTGTTCCACATAACAGTAACAGTCTGACGCCCTCATGATAACTGACGACAGGAAACAATGACAAACATGCGATGAAGACACCAAATCAGACAGAAATGCCATACGCATGCATAACATATCACTGTGCCCACTATCAATGTTTCTAAGAGCAACATGTCATGACTGGCCCTGAGTGTCCCACTATCACATAAGGCCTTGTCCAGATATACGCTTCTTGAGGTGGAGTGTTATGAACAGACACAGATACATGTGTGTGGAAACATTATTATCCACTGCAAGAAGATGAAATGTGCTGCAGGTATGTGCTGAAATGCACATTAAACAGCAGTCTACATGAATTACCTATATTGGCGACACCTGCACAGATGATTATAGTGGGACATACACACGACCATGCACACAGCCCAGATAGACATACACACACCATAAACAGGCAATGATACACAAAGTCTATGGCATGTATGAGTACAGTGACAGTACAGCAAGGATAGCTGTCTGCCAAGATATATAGCAGATGTCTCTAGGGCGTGTAACACCTCCAGGAACATGGACGTTGCATGGACAATGTTTGTATTTGCATCGTACCACATTGCTATGTGTAAGCTGTGCAAATATGCGATACATGGGACAGACAGCTGTCCATGCAAGAGCAGCGCTATGGGCATAAAATATGTATATATATATATACATCGGAAGAGATACAGACAGACACATGTGGCAAGGCCGGTAGTGGAACCTACACATCACTACCCTATCACACCACAGCAGGACGCACGTAGAGAACAAGCTACGGAGGTCGCTAACCACAGCAGACACACAGGCAGTCCACTAGCTGCATCTCAACATCCGCAAACACAGAGATGTCAGCAGGATATATGTGTGTTGCGAAGCGTCTAAAACCATAACCTACGAACCCATGCGGCTGGGAGCATAGACACACACACACACACACACACACACATCTGGCAGGCATGGGAATTGACCTTACACTTACCTACCCTATCGCACAACAGTATGACACAATTACAGAACGTGCTACTCGGAGTACTGAACACAGCACTGTCAGAGGCATATGACTAGGTGGGTGACATCATCCGCAAAGGAATAAACGCTGATTGCAAATGTATGTGATGTGAAGTGTCTAAAAGCATTATTGTCTTTAGAGGCAGCTGGAAACACACACACTGGGAAGGGCTGGGAGTTGAACCTACACCTACTTACATGAACACACTACAGCATGATGCATTTATAGAACGCGCTACCGAGATTACTGAGCACAGCACCGTCAGAGGCATACTTCTAGGTGGGTGACATCATCCGCAAAGGAATAGACGCTGATAGCAAATGTATGTGTTGTGAGACATCTAAAAGCATCACTGTCTCCAGAGGCAGCTGGAAACACACACTTGGAAGGGCTGGCAGTTGAACCCACACCTACCTACATGAACACACTACAGCAAGATGCATTTACAGAACACGCTACCAAGATTACCGGGCACAGCACTGTCAGAGGCATACATCTAGGTGTGTGACATCATCCGCAAAGGAATAGACGTTGATAGCAAATGTATGTGTTGTGAAGCGTCTTAAAGCATTACTGTCCCCAGAGGCGGCTGGAAACACAGACACACACCACACACACACACACTGGGTAGGGCTGGGAGTTGAATCTACACCTACCTACATGAACACACTACAGCATGATGCATTTACAGAACGCGCTACTGAGATTACTGGGCACAGCACTGTCAGAGGCATACATCTAGGTGGGTGACATCATCCACAAAGGAATAGACGCTGATAGCAAATGTAGGTGTTGTGAAGCGTCTAAAGGCATTACTGTCTCCAGAGGCAGCTGGAAACACACACACTGGGAAGGGCTGGGAGTTGAACCTACATCTACCTACATGAACACACTACAGCATGATGCATTTACAGAACGCGCTACTGAGATTACTGAGCACAGCACTGTCAGAGGCATACTTCTAGGTGGGTGACATCATCCGCCAAGGAATAGACGCTGATAGCAAATGTATGTGTTGTGAAGCGTCTAAAAGCATTACTGTTTCCAGAGGCAGCTGGAAACACACACACACCGGGAAGGGCTGGGAGTTGAACCTACACCTACCTACATGAACACACTACAGCATGATGCATTTACAGAACGCGCTACTGAGATTACTGAGCACAGCACTGTCAGAGGCATACTTCTAGGTGTGTGACATCATCCGCAAAGGAATAGACGCTGATAGCAAATGTATGTGTTGTGAAGCGTCTAAAAGCATTACTGTCTCCAGAGGCAGCTGGCAACACACACACACTGGGAAGGGCTGGGAGTTGAACCTACACCTACCTACAGGAACACACTACAGCATGATGCATTTACAGAACACGCTACTGAGATTACTGAGCACAGCACTGTCAGAGGCATACGTCTAGTTGTGTGACATCATCCGCAAAGGAATAGACTCTGATAGCAAATGTATGTGTTGTGAAGCGTCTAAAAGCATTACTGTCCCCAGAGGTGGCTGGAAACACAGACACACACACCACACACTGGGAGTTAAACCTACACCTACCTACATGAACACACTACAGCATGATGCATTTACAGAACGCGCTACCGAGATTACTGAGCACAGCACTGTCAAGAGGCATACTCCTAGGTGGGTGATATCATCTGCAAAGGCAAGGATGCCGATAGGGAATGAATACAGAGTGAGCAGTCACACAGCATGTTACTATCCCAAGGTGGACGTACAGTAACACGGCAGTGCTGCACTCGGGAATACTATCTACGGAGCACTACATCACGAAATGGATACGGGATGCACCACAGACAGTACACCCTTTGAGAGAGCAACCAGTGTGTATGATGTAGGCATCCATTGTGGCATAGCAACTACATATAATTCGCCTGGATGACCACCATGGCTATGCAGGATGTCACTGGCCATGGCTACACGCCTAGTATCAGATGTCGGTGCCGAATGTACTGTGTGTCCATGCATGGCGTACTGGGCATGCTCACACACATAGCATTTGCAAAGTGCAAACATGCATACACATGGAGTGTAATCATGAAAGGGCAGAGTGTGGAACGTACTGTGTGTCCATCTACACAACAGCAAACCAGGCATGCTCACACACTTAGCGGTTGCAAAGGGGAAACATACATGCACACGGGGTATAATCACAGAAGGGTGCAGTGTGCACTGTACTGTGTGTCCATCTACACAACTGCTTACTGGGCATGCTCACACACTTAGCATTTGCAAAGTGCAAACATGCATACACATGGGGTGTAATCATGAAAGGGCAGAGTGTGGAACGTACTGTGTGTCCACCTACACAACAGCAAACCGGGCATGCTCACACACTTAGCGGTTGCAAAGGGGAAACATACACGCACACGGGGTATAATCACAGAAGGGTGCACTGTGCACTGTACTGTGTGTCCATCTACACAACTGCTTACTGGGCATGCTCACACACTTAGCATTTGCAAAGTGCAAACATGCATACACATGGAGTGTAATCATGAAAGGCCAGAGTGTGGAACGTACTGTGTGTCCACCTACACAACAGCAAACTGGGCATGCTCACTCACTTAGCATTTGCTACGCGCCGTCCAGCATGCAGACGGAGTGTACACACTGCAGGTCACAGTAAGGTAAACCTGTCCACACGCACAGGGTGGTCACACATGCAGTTACCCGTACACACACAGATGACATCACAGGCGTCACGGGTGCAGGTCAAACATGTACACACTGCAGTGAACACTGTAGCTGCCATGCCAGCACCATGTCATCGGTGCAGCAGTAAGCCTCACGGTCCAACAACAGCATGTGACATATGTCCACAGGTCTGTATAGCAGTGTACACCAGTTGTGCAGAGTACACATGTACTAACAATGATCCGACATGTGTGATGTAGTCCACCCATACCAGTATACATGGACAGGTTGGCTCCACACATACCACGGCCCTGACACAGCTGTGACACATGACTGCTACTGTACCAGAGTGAACCAACATCCGGATATGTCATACATGTGATTGTCTGGATGTGTGCATGGACTGCACACATGACACATACAAAGCCTGTGATGTACCACATGCACAACACTGGCATACGTGGTGCTACACACACGAATGGAAGGTGGACTGATGTCTGTGGTATGCTCCCACTACAGGGTGTAGCGGTGTTGACTGGGACACATACCCTTGTATTGTTTGCCTGTGACAGCTGTGATACCATACCACAGTCCATGTTTTATGTATGTCAACACACATGTCAAAACGTAGCAATGCATACACACATGGCAACAGGAGACACATGTGACACGTGTACTGTGCATGGAGCAGCCATGCATGAGCAGTGGCCGATGTCCATAACATAGTTGCAACACCCTACCACATGCATACTCATCATAGGGGCCGTTATATGGTGGCATAGAAACAGCACGTATGGAGGTATATGTGTACATCATGTGTTTAAACACCTGTCTACATGCATGTGTGCAGGTGGTGGCTCACAGGTGTGTCACACACCATCCTACCCTGCCATGTGCATACAGTATGCTATGTCGCTGTTACATGACAGTGCTGACATAATGCATACCCAGCAGTCAGGTGTCATCGACTGTATGTCACATGGCAACTGTAACACCTACCACCTCCCAAGTGCATATATCGGCACATCTGCTGGACACAGTGTTGGTACACATAATGCACTACATACCGCTGCATGCCTGCACACGTATCATATGGCGGGTGTAGTATTCCCAGCACTGACATGTGTGCATGAATGTGTGCCCATATATGCCACATATCGGGGGGAATATGTCCCACGTGCTACACATCCCTGTACACCATAGTAGAGATCTGTACATACCTCAGTGTGGGGTGCATGGATTTGGATGGTGCAGTACATGCAACACGTTGTCTCTCCGTGTATACATGTGTGGTCACCACAATGTGTGTGTGTTGACATGTTTGTATGTCTGCTGCTTGGTGTGAGGGTGTATGCAAATATACTGTTGTGAACGGACACTAACCACACAGGGTGACCATCCTGTACTGGTGCTGCATTGCACAACCCTGTCGATGCCATAGGTGTGAGCCATACTGGCCACCTGTGCAAGTCCACCCCCTGTGACATGGCGTGTGGGTGCATAGTATTGTGAGGGTGCTGACCACAAAGGCAGGTGTCCCCATCTGCACACTATGGGGTGTGCGTCATAGTGGTGTACACCCCGCGATTGCGACCATATTCCTGTACTGTTACAGGGTCCTACTGCTGCACAGCGTGCCCCACAGCTGACAGGTGACACCTGAAGTCAGTGGCCAGCACGCTGTGTACGACACCTGCACCATGTCACCATACCTATAGTGTGTCCTGCTATGTATGTGACGTCTCTGTCCACTGTAGCCTGTGGCACCGACCACATGCATCAGGTGCAGTATATGTGCGGACATGTGTGTCATGTAGGTGTCCAGGCAGGTTGCGGGTACATGTAGTATGCTGATATTGCCAGATGTGCCTGTGGGTAATCCACAGCTACGTGGGGACCGATAACAGTGCTCCCTGTAGGCACATGCGAGTACACCATAGGAGGGATTCAGGTTATCAGAACCAACATGGTGCTACACATGTAACCGTCACACATACCGTGAACACATCACAATGCATGCTGCACCTGCACTACATGGTATGTCTGCTGCATGTTGACAGTACACAACCCACGTCACATACGCATCTGTCAGTTTTCATACACAACCACTGCAACATACACATCCCACGCTATGCATACACAGGTATCACATACACCTCTCACTATCCTGTCCACCCTGTGCATCAGAATATATTTGCATAACCCTGCACCGATGGTGTGGATGACAGGGATGCGGCAGAGGCTTCATCATATGCACAGGGTGATATGTTTGCCAGGGGCATAGGCTGCACCAATGGATAACATCATGTGTGTGTAAGGGCCGGTGAGTTTACTGGACATGTCTGTGCAAAATGCATGTGGATGTGGTGGAGCCCTACAGTTGTGTCTGCTGTGTGTGGGTATGTGTGTACACAGTTCAGCTATATGTGATGCCTACATGGGGTATAATTGACAGCCCCAGACTGTACAGTGCAGGTTGTACGGCTCACTGTGTCCGTCCGTGGCCACGTGATGTGTGCCTGCCTGGGGTTGCACGGGCACTACCAGGTGGAGGTATAGAGTGGCTACTGTCTGATGACACATGTCTGCTGGAACCATGTCCATGATGGGACCGGCCAGGGCCACATCCACGTGGCCTGCTGTGTCCTGGTGTGGACAGTGCAGCACCAGCTGCACTGCTACTGCTACCGGCACTATGTGGGTGGGCATGAGAGGTGGCATGCACACGTCGACCTACACTAGGTGGTGTTGCTGGCCTATGCCCACATGTCCTATGCCTCACCCCTAACAGGTGTTCCAGCACAGACAGCTCACGCCCATGCCTCGGTCGAGGATTCCAACCATTTCACCTAATCGCCTATCCAGTACATTAGCAATCTGCTGTTGAGCATTCGCCAATGACTGGATGTTGTCATTTAGGGTACGGATTGCAGCCCTCTGCAGCCCCTTACCCTTCTTGGTTCTGCCGTTCTGCACGTGCCTGTGCCACCATTACAGTCTGGAACATGCGTCTGGTGATACCAGCTGCTGCGCCCTGTACTGCAGGTGCATGTCTGCCAGAAGTCCTCCTACGAGCAGCACCAGCCACATGCCTGTGTGGTACATCACCAGTCATTACACTGGCAACATGGTGTGTAGTCACACCTTCTGTAGCCACCACACATTCCTGTTCAATGCCAACAGATGCTGACTGTCCTTCCTCTATGGGCAATGGTGATGTGGTATGTGTTGGCATCAGAACCATGTGCAGGGATGAGAGGGACATAGGTGGGATGGTAACCAATGGCGCAGATTCTGCCCCTGACAACCCTGCCTGTACCTCATGCATATGGTCATCACCGCCAGTATCTGTGGGGACACTAACATCAGATGGACCGCAGGAGGGTAACGCGCCTACACCACCTGTGAATGCAAAGACATACTGTAAGGTACATTACACACAGACACACACACAGACAGACACACACACAGACAGACACACAGACACACACACAGACACACACACCGACACACACACACAGACACACCATGCATGTGATATTTCAGATGGCATGCAGCATTCCTGCACTACAGCACAGGGAATGCAGCTCAGACATTAATAGTGTTAGTATGCATACCACCCTGGGGTGCACACTACATCAAGCAGGTGTCATATCAGTAGGCATGCAGTACACACAATCATGGTAGTTTGCATGCATCACCGTGATACACCATGTGGCCACAAACAGGTTAACAGTATACATGGCTGACGTTACCTTGACATGTAATCCGCTGACATGTGCAGTAACATGTATACATGTGTGACACAATGGTGTCCCGCCACATGCACCGCATCATAATGGGCTTCACAGTACAGTGTTATGTGTACAGCCTACAGATAGAATGCATGTTTAGCAAATATGTATGTGCAGGTGTGGTTAGTGTGAGCCGTGTACATAGCTATTCAGTGTGGAGTACAGGCACTGTGCCACTGCATGTCAACATGACGCATGTATGTTGCTGTGCAATGCATAACATGGACGCATTGCATTGCCATGACTGCAACACAGTCATGCTGTTCCACAGCACGTATATGGTAGACATCGGTGACACCTCCAGTGGCTGCAGACAGGCATTCCGGTTGTCCGGTGTAACACATCAAATGTACAGGTGGTCCACTATGTGTGGACAATGTGCAATGGGTCTATCCACATCAGACGTACTGTGTGGCAACATGCCTGTGGCTATCACCCATGGCCATGTGTGAACGGGTCTTGGACAATTGTGTGTGATGGGCATCTTGTACACATGTCTGTGGTGTCCCATGTGACATACACCCATACATGTCAGAGGTGTCACAATCCACAGGGCTATGGAGACAACAGTGTGGATGTTTGTTATGTCGGGCGTAGGTCATGTGATGGTGTGACAATATTGCAGACAGAACACCACAAGCTTGGGACATGTCGGGTGGCGTGTCACAATGTGTGCACACACTGCAGGGGCATATGTCACAATGGTGACACCTGTGTGCTGCCCAGATCACTGCTCACTGTGTGGTACTGTGTGCGTACCACGAATGTTGTTCCAATGCATACTACATATGCATCCATTGTAGAACACCTCCACCGTTGTATGCATAGCTGACTGCACATATCACATTGGCAGGTACTGTGGTTTCATGCCGGTGTATAATAACGGTTGTATCTACTGTACATGGGTGGCATGTGTGTGTCTGGTGGTGCAACCTGTATAACATGACTGGAAGCAAACCCAGGTGTGCATGTTATACCTGGCCACATGGCAAATAACTCTACACTGTAACATGCCTAATACTGACAACAGTCTCACCTGCGATGGACCCATGTCTGTGCGACACGCCAGAGGTACCTGTATAGGGGCGACACAACAGTATAAACATTATCCATGACTGTATGACAGCCACAGTTCGCACTGTGCATGTGACATCATGTACCTGTGTGATAGCATATGGTATGCACATCTGCATACACAACGTAGCATACTGTAGTATGTGGCTTGTGTGCCCATATACCTGGCATGTGTTGTTACTTTACATGATGTACAGTGACACCTGCAACTACAGTGGATATCATACTCAAATGCAGGACTGACTTACCAGGCAACTCCAGGCTCATTGGTTGGGAGACACCCACCTCCACGATGGCGGCTAGTGTTTCTGCATGCTGTTCCCTGGGTGTCCCCAGACTGGCCAGTAGCTCCTCTGTGTGTGTGAGTGGGGGCTGGGTTGGTGGCCCACCACCTGTTCCACCTTGTTTTCTGGCGATTGCAGTGGCACGCTGTTTCACATGCCGTATGAGGTCTGTGCAGTGTCGGCGTACCTGCTGGTAGATGCGGTTGTTGCCACCCATGTCATTCACCCTCCTGCGTATATCCTGCCACAGGTCATCCCACTGCTGCGCTTGCTGTGGCACATGGCTGAACAGCACGTCATAGTTGTCATGGAGCAATGGTATGATGACTTCATCCTCCTGGCGGCTGAAGGCTGGGAGTCGTGAACGTGGCATTATCTGTAAGACATAATGATGGTGACAGGTCACATTCACACTGATGTACTGGCATACCGCTGAACATACATTGCTATGACATGTACGACATCTGCACAGTAATCTTTGAGACGCATCATGACACTGACACAGCTGACGTGTTGCTGTCACACCTGTCACACTGTTATGCAGTGGATATCATATCATATCTCTGTGTCAACTCATCACACTGTACATACTCCATGTAGATGGTAACTTGCTGTGGACATGTGTACCTGCCTGCACCTGTGTTCTTACCAATCTGCACTTGACCCGATGTGTCCACAGTACTACTGTTCACCTGGATGCTGTGTATATGTCACATAGCATCACAGACGCAGCCGTTATGGACGTCAGCAGTGGCACTGCACACATACACATGGACACCTGTACATGCATGTGTTTTGCCATATACATCTACTCAGCACTGTACGGGTGCTGAACATCCTGCCACGGCTTGCCTGTATTGCACATGTGATACACATGGGACAATGTCTAATCATATGACATTGGCAGGGATGGTCAAACATAGCATGTGCACGCACATTTTACACGCTGTCACACAGCAATTGTGACACCACAAGGTGCATCAGTGCCACATTACTGATCCAGTCAGTTGATAGTGCATGTGCCATGTGGCCATCACACCATGTATGACTGTGATGGCACGTGCAGCCTTGATGGACAGGGTTGCATGGTATGGCAGGGTATATCACATATATGGCACAGGGATGTGTCCAGCCTGTGGAATACCAGTATTGGGACGGTGGCTGTCCATTCCATATGTCATTTATATGGGTATATGGACATGTCGCATGTCCATCATCATGGTGTGGACAATGTCCTTCTGCAAGGTAGGCAGCATGCTGCATGGTGGGGGTGTGTATGGTGCATGCTGGTATCGCACATCCATGCATAAACATTACCCCTGACAGGTGCTATGTGCTGTAATATTGTTCAACACAGTGCTGTATATGCCCGCACGGTGATATCCCGTGCACATGGATGGTACCCCGACCTGACATGGGTACCTCATATGTCTACATCCAGTGCCTGCTGTCACCACCATGTTGGCGGGTGCACTGCACAGCACCATCCCTTCCACAGTGACCATGGTGTTGAGCACAGCCTAGGTATTCCTTTATGGGGATGGGGATGTTCACATAGCGGTGGCAATGCTGGTATCATCCGTCAGACCATACACTTATGACACACACCTCACACACACAGCCCATTCAGTATGTTGTTCGCAACACTGACACAGCTATACTGCTAGGCCAGGTCCATTCCCAGCCGTACATACACAGATGCATAACATTTCTCTCTGTGGCATGGGCTACAATGATGGTGGGGTTCAACACATACCGTGTTCGACTGTAGCTGGCGCTGATGTTCTGTGCACATGTCAACACATTAACCCTGTTCTACTGTAGCCAGCAGTGATGTGCTGTGCACATGTCAATGCTGCACATTGTGTTGATGTCTGTCTAACAGGCCACTGGTGGAACACGCAAGGGTATTTGTAATCAAATATACATGCCGCCCTGTACAGCTGTACTGCTAACATCTCAGGTGCTAATGTGTCATGGACATGCACACCTTACCCGGAAAGGTGATAGTGCATTGCCACCCATACTCATCACCTCTTGTGGGTTGCTATTATCCAACACCCTATTTGTATTGTATGTTCAAGCTATGCACCTGTGCAGGACATGTGAGCATGTAATGCACTACTGTGTACCTTTGCACCCATTGCACAGCATGTCACACAGGTACACTGGCAGTCATACACTTCACAGCTTGCTGAAGGTATGACAGTTGTTGTACACACGTAACACATATCCGGTGGGACATGGTCGTATGTACAGGCATGTCCAACCTTCACATACCAGTGCTACCCCTATATGACAGATATGTCGTACATGTGGCAATACAGCAACTGTCACATGTACTCGTGCAATGCCCCCCTACCAACGTACAGCGGTACTGCCTGTGGGAGATGTGCTTCTGCATCCATGCTGTGCCCATAGCTGTCAGTTGTACATCATTATGTGCAATGTACCTCATTTGGTGTTCTAACGGGTGCATGTTCATCACGGCTCCACATTGGAAGGGTCTGTCACACAGTCATTGTTGTACACGGTTTACATGCCAGACATGGCTTACTAGATGGGAATCATTGTAATTCATTGGGATATCATATTTATACATTAGAGCAGCGTATTCCAGCCATCATATACCCTTCCTAGATGACACTGTTAGTCAGCCAGTAGTAGGTGTTCTACGATCTGCACATTAGTCACACAGTACGAGGGCTACTGTTACCCATTCTGGGGACAGGGTGCTGACAGCTGTGAATGGGGGTGATGCTGTCGACAACCATGACTGCACCTGACGGTCACGTCTGGATGGGTAACATTCACAACACACACCTACCATCACGTAGTACCACATCATCTACAACAATGGACATTCCTGCAAGAACAATGTATGCAATATGTCTGTATGACCACTGTAGGCACCACTGGTGGCCCCCAGCATGGCAGCCAACATCACCAGTGTATATCCCGCAGACCCATGGGTTACACCATTCACAACACACCAGTCACGGATGACGCTGTTGTGAATCACAATGCAGTTCCACACATCATGTTACACAAGGCATCATGCACTGAGATGTTGCGGATGGGTGAACACCTCTGCAACTCAACATACGCACACATGACACATCACCTGGTACAATATATCTCTCATACATCATGTTATTGTGACTGCCCTGTGATGGCAATACACAGACTATGTGTACTGGGACATGCAATGGCTCACCTGTGTTATAGCCCTCTGGGTGTGTGTCTAGCCATGGTGTACAGTCGGCAGTGGTCTGGACACAGGAACACTGTACATTGACCTACTGTGTCACTGCAACAGTTGCCTATGCTCCTACTGTTATTGTACAGGCATGTGGTATCTGACCGCTATGACAGTCCAGGTCAAACACAATGCTGTGGCACTCATGACCTGCAGCCATCGGCCTGGGGTGTAGAGCACACATGTACATCTTCACATGCTATACTGCCTCTCTGGCAGTTTCAGATAACTGTCACCGGCAGGGCTGTAACTGGCAGGCATGGCATGGGGGTCATGTGGAATAATGCTTGCATCTTCCACTGTGATGCACACAAGCGAGGCACACACACTATTGCACCACTCACATATCTCTGCGGTGACTGGGACCTGCCTCCATGCTCTGCGCAGCACACCGGTGATTATGGATTGTACACGGACCGTACCTTCCAGTCACATACCTGGACTGGAACACCCACAGATGAGGGGTTCACACATCACACAGTGTTTTGCACACATCCTGGATATTTGCTTAACACAATGCATCACAGGTGCTCCATGTGCAGATAACCGTGTTTGTGACCGCTATACACATTGTAACACATGACAGAGTCGACAGTGTACACCACAGGTTACATACCGTCTGTGTTGTTATAGTGTACATTGGGCCTCAGAAAGCTACTATTGCTGTGTGCTGACAGTAACCCACACTTCCCTGGGATAGACACCCATGTACCTACACATGCTTGAGTCATGCACTCCGCTCAGCTGGATGAAACAATACACAACACATACCATACCTACACTACCCTTAGCATGAACAATACCTCCATGTGACTGGTGTGACACACCTGGGGTTATCCCCTCTTTGGTGGATTCAACACATATGCTACACGGCCTTGCTAGCCACACCCTGGAAACACACCCATCACAGCATACACGGAACATGTGTACTACAACAACTACTACAGACGTCTGCTGACAGCTGTTGTTAACATCATGACACCCAAGCAGATGGACACTGCACATACATATGCTGACACATATCACAGTGCGCTTCAGTAGCATGTACACAATTGCAGGAATCATGCTATTCCACACAGAGACATGGCGGTACTGACCAGTTCACAGACGCCACTGTGGTGGTCATGTTCCATGCACATATGATGTACAACCAAATGTACAGGCTGTTGCACAGTGGTGTACATTCACATGTGTGGGGTGCATCACTTGTCAGCCATGGTGGGTCCTCGAGGTCCATCATCACATACTCCAAGGCTAGCTACCTAAACATGACTGCCGCACATTGCGGTGTGGGGCCTCAGGCATTGTGGTGGTATGTCAGTATTCTTTGGCAAGATCCACATCTGATGTCACATACAATAGTCACCCATGCATTGCAGACCGAGCTAATGTTGGCAACGTGCCAGGCGATGGCGTACTTACCGACAATACACCCTCTCACTCACTATAGGGTCACAATCCGTACATGGACATTGTAGTGTCCCTGTGGTCACATACACAGTACTGACATGTACACAATATGTCCTGGGACACTGGCCCAATGTCACCTTCCAATGTCCCTGGCTGTGATGTCCCACCAACCTGTTCGGTATATGTCTCCGCACCAGGCCACTATATTCACTGCTAGCCTTTTGTCGGACATTGTGGACCCTGACTGCCGCACAGTGGCATTTATCACACTACACACGGGTGGCACTGCATTGCACAAGTGGGACTATAGTCATACACCCATGACTGGACCATCCTGCATGGCAATGGGGCACATCCTCAGGAACATGATTCCTACACACATTGATGGCCTCCAGGCCTTTCCTAGCACCCGTGTTGGGCTGGTGTATGCCACAGCAAGGCACATACACATGTTGGCCACCTGTCATACAGTTGCATGGGCAGTTGAGGATGGTATGGAGGCCGACACATCATACGTTGTCCTCACATTGCCTTTCAGCACCATTCCACATTCTGGTATTGACAACATACATATCCACCTGCACATCATACCCTGTGTCTCAGGATGTTATGCTATGTGGCTCATGGACAGCACACACAGTGGTGCCAGCATACCATAGTACCTACTACATGTCAGGTACATATTGCATTACACAGTCCTCAGTCATAGGGCCACTCATGTTCACTATATGCTTACATACAGAACATGCTGTCACAGAGTACTGTCCATGCCTAGATTTCCCACATCTACATACCAAGCGCCATTATTGCTCCACCAGCTCATACCAATACCAACCATACGGGTGTCAGTGTGGCAGATACTTCATATGAGTATCATGGCATCAGGATGCATGACACATGGTGCATGCACATCACCTTTGCATAACAACATTCACCCACTGACTATCACATGGATAGTGGTCCCGTACATACATATCACATTGTACATGGTTGCAGTACACACATATGCCGCACACAGTCCTGTGGTTACCGTATTCCACTGTGGCATGGATATCCTTCTGCAAGGCCACACCTATCTGTACTGTGTGTGATGCTGGTACATAGGTAGCCATTGTACCTGTGAACTACACACATCTACACACAGTCAAGGGTACAATACCACATTTATGGTGTACCTTCAACAACAGCTACAGCTTTACATGGCACAACATTGACATGCCACAATGTTTACTGGGCTCAGACAGTTTACATATGCGGCTGACATACGGACAAGACATCTGTACACATCTGCATACCACATACTCAGGGGTGTCTTCTGCTCTGACATGGCCCATGTCCTCCACATTAGTGATGCATATACTCCTCATACATGACATCTGCGGTGGGCAGTGTGAACGAAATGCTCCTGGATATGTGCACACACGCCACACTGCATGGGCTGGGCTTCTGTGTTACTTCCACAAACACAACACACACCATGCTGTGGAACATAGGTCCTGTGTACATCCTGCTGGGACACACAGTAGCACTGTTCATGTGATACCTCCCTTGCTGTTTGAGTGACATGTAGTCCTGGTACCTACACAGCAGCGGTACTGTGTAGAGGTGCAGTTGACACCTGCCTCTGCTGTTCACAGGACACTACCATGGAGAGGTGACACTACTGTGTACACTGCACATGTGCTTACACATGGACCTGCCAGACTGCATTGTTGTCCACTGTGCACCTGTGCAGCTACTACAAGTCCTTTGGGCATGGTTACTTGGTGTCCCTTCCATTTAGACTAGCTATCATGCTACTACTCTGTCCCATACCTACAGGCCATATGGATCCTGTTATTGTACATACCAATAGGCGATACCTGTGTTATGCATGATATGCCTGTGATACTGTGTATGATATCTGTCATATATACCTAGACAACTTTACATTACACATATTTCACATAGTATCCCCTAATGCAGGGCATACTTGCACGTCGGCCACACCTTACATATGACATCAACGGTATATGCTCATACACATGCGTGCTGTGACAGTATACATACATGTACTATCCCCTGCTATGGCACTTCCTTGTTGGACATCCACTGCCAGCAACAGCGTGTGGTATGGCATTGTTCTCTTTAATGCCCTCCTGTGGCATCCTTTGTGGTGTCTCTGCTGTGTACATGATGTCCCACTGCTGTACACACGGTATCTACAAGCATTGGTATGCTCAGCAGGATATCACTACATAACTACCTTTCACCACTTTCTGCATTACGGACAAGTGTAATTAATTACAACCACCATTCACATACAGTACAGCTTATTAATACAGATCATGCATTACACAACCTTACATATCGTGTGTTCTACATACCTTGTTGGTGTTTCGTTCTGTGTATCATTTTTCCGTTTCCTTTCGTTTTCTGTAGTACAATGCTGTTTCAGTATGAGCATACGGTTTGAATATCCTGGGAGTCATCCTTATATACGTCAATACCTGCAACATGTGAATTCATCCCACCAATTGCTGTTCCTCAGTGAGTAATTACGTGCATATCACCTGTGCATCTACTCCATTCGGAAATTACGCGTCGATACTGGGGTATAATTGGATTCTCCACCTGGGCGTTGGCTATTTGCCCTACCTTCGTGGAGATGGTCTGTATTGTGTTATGTTATGTGTAACTGCAACTGCTATGCGTAGCGACAAGTATATTTTGAAGTCATGTCACCCGTGGATTGTGTGTGTAAGGTGTAGTATTTGGTTCGACATGTGGGTGTACCTGTCCTGCCGACGAATGATAACGGAGTATTGCATTCAAAACTGTAACATGGCTGTTGTATTCCTTTATACAATGTATGCAAGTATGCATCCGCCTTTAATTGTGTCTCCCACACGATATGTTGTGGTTATGCAGATGTCATTGACTGACTGTATGTTTGTGCTGCTATTATGGTTTGTATTCCTTTAATATCTACGGTGGGGGATATCGGTGGTTGTACGTGACAGATACGGGTTGTGAGCCTTGCATCTCTACATAGACAGTATAGTTGTCTGTGTGCTCTATCCCTACTTGGAGAGGTAACAGTTAATAGTCTTTTGTTATGGGAGTGTAGGTTGGGCTGTTGTTAATTGGTTCCGATATCATCTGCAGGTGGCCTTGCTGCATGTATACCCCCGTAACTTCTGTGGTATATCAGCGGCTATGTGTACGTGAGTAATTACGTGCATATCACCTGTGCATCTACTCCATTCAGTAATTACGCGTCGATACTGGGGTATAATTGGATTCTCCGCCTGGGCGTTGGATATTTGCCCTACCTTCGTGGAGATGGTCTGTATTGTCTTATGTTATGTGTAACTGCATCTGCTGTGCATAGGGACAAGTATATTCTGCATTCATGTCACCCGTGGATTGTGTGTGACAGGTGTAGTATTTGGTTCAACATGTGGGTGTACCTGTCCTGCCGACGAATGATAACGGAGTATTGCATTCAAAACTGTAACATGGCTATTGTTTGCATTTATACAATGCATGCAATTATGCATCCACCTTTAATTGTGTCTCCCACGCGATATGTTGTGGTTATGCAGATGTCATTGACTGACTGTATGTTTGTGCTGCTATTATGGTTTGTATTCCTTTATTATCTACAGTGGGGGATATCGGTGGTTGTACGTCATGGATACGGTTTGTGGGCCTTGCATCTCTACATAACCAGTATAGTTGTCTGTGTGCTCCATCCCTACTTGGAGAGTTAACAGTTAATAGTCTTTTGTTATGGGATTGTAGGTTGGGCTGTTGTCATGTGGTGTCGGTATCGCCTGCAGGTGAGCTTGATGCATGTATACCTCCGTAACATCTGTGGTATATCAGCGGTTATGTGTACGTGACAGCTATCCCTTGTCATTCTGTCCCAGATATTTGCAGTCATTGTGGTCCTGTTGTTGGGATAGCCTGTTTGCCAGTGGTTGCCACATATTCAGATGGGAATTGATTGTTTGACACTTGTAGAACACACAGCGGTGTTTACGGGCCGACACGTGGCCACAGTCAGTACTGGGGTAGCACATACTTATTTCCGCGATACATACCTATTGCTGTGTGACTTTGCCAACGTATCATATTGCATGTAACATATCAGTGTCGTACATACAGGCATGACTATTACATACGTCCTTTCCATTTCCTGTGCTACCATCTGGGACATATTCACTTTGTATCGTTCTATTTCACGACACACCTAGCCAGGGTGGGGCTGTCACTACTACTCTGGGACTAGTAGTGAACATATGCCTGAGGCTAGTTTACCGTATGCCTACACCTAATATTCTGCTCTGCCTCTAACTTGGCACCAACATACACATGTTGCAGACACACACACATTACACTCACACAGCGACGCACACGGCACCCTCAGCGCACACGTACACATACTATGGCACTCACGGGGACGGTTGCACACAGTACCTACGTGGACCGCAACACCGGCGGCGGTGTCTACCTCTCCCTTCATATCATCATACTATTACACGCGCATGTACTGTTACAGTACTGTGTTCTGGCGGTCTTTCAGCCTCGTGGTTATGCATATCGGTATGTTACACGTTCCATGGTTGGCGGTATCCTCTTATTTTGAACCTCCTGGATGTTCAGATTGCCGTTGCACTATGTATACTATGTACAGATATCACGGGATACATCTCAGTCACCTTATATCCCTCTAATTCCCTGTCTTATCTGTATTATATATATGTATATGTGTACATATTTATCTATATATATATATATCTATATATATATATATATATATATATATATATAGATATATATATATATATATATATATATATATATACATATATATATATATATATATATATATATATATATATATATATATATATATATATTGATATGTATACATCTTGCAGCGAACGTGGCAGGCACACAGCAATGCCATATGCTGTAGGACTCACGTACTGTTCAGGTGTTGGCGTTACATGTTCCACTGGCTGTTGGGTTTACAGTGTTTGGGGGCTGCCTATGTTGGAGTCACACATAAGGCCACCCATACATTACACTTTACAGGTGGTCATGTTTGTGTGCCGTCCATTTCACTGTGTGTGCAGGTGGGGAGGTGTCAGTCCATGGGGCCTACACTGTCAGAGTATGTGCTATACGTTCCCTCTTTGCCAAGGTGTAGGCATATTGGGTACGCCTCCGTCTGCCTACTGGGGCTGGCACAGTGTGTTCCTGGTCTGGAACCCTCTGTGCCTGGACTGGCCTTGGCAATTATGGTGGGCTTTGTGGCCCTTCACCATTATGTCCCTGCAGCAGCTGCTTCCACAGGATCATATTATGTAGCATGGCACATACTATGAATATGTGGGCACATGTGCCTGGAGAGTACTGCAAGGCTCCACCAGATGTATCCAAGCACCGGAACCATGATTTCAGCATCCCGAACACACGCTCTATGATTATTCTGGTTTGTGCGTGTGCCTCATTATGGTGTTCTTGCATGTGTGTGTGTGCATTTCTGATGGGAGTCATCATCCATGGCTCCAGTGCATAGCCAGCATCCCCCACGAGATGGCCTTGTGGGATGTCCCCCCTGACAAATACCTGATACAGCTGTGAGGCATGCCAGATATGGGAGTCGTGGTAACTTCCAGGGCTGCCTGCACACACATCCATGATAATGCCCTGGGCATTGCACACGACCTGGCAATTGATGGAGTGGAATCCCTTTCGGTTTATGTAGCGTCTACCCTGCTCGCCAGGTGGTGACTTGATTTGTATGTGCGTACAGTCTATCGCACCCAGTACCTCCGGGTATTGTGCCACACGGTGGAAGTGGCGCATATTGCTAGCCAAAACCTCCTGAGATCTGGGGAAGTATATATGCTCATTGGCATGTGGTAACATGGCATCCAGGAACTGGTGTAGTACCCTGGATGCTGATGCCTGTGAGATGCCCATTATATCTCCAGTTGGCCTTTGAAAGGTACCTGTGGCCAGTATTTGCAAGCTTACACATACCTTTGTGTCCACTGGGATGGGTTCCCCTCTGTTGTTTCTTGTTCTCAGGCGTGGCCGGCACAGCTCCACTATTTGCTGTAACATGTCCCTGTCCACCTTGTAACGCTCTACTATCTCCAGGTCATGTAGCCCCTGGTAGGTTACCCTTGGTCTGAACACTCTCCTTCTCCTCCGAGGCCTGCGGTGGTTGTCGGCATCCTCCACCACTTTCTGATGAAGTCTCTACATTGAGATGAAAGCGCTTAAACCTTTGTTCACAATAAATGGACTTTTGTTTAAAATACTGGCTATCACACACGGACTTTTGTTCTAATATTTCTACAGTGTCCTGGATTCCTGGCTTCATGGTTCATTTGGTATATTAATCAATCCTCCTCCACAACACCGTCTGTCTCTAACACATGTTGATGGATCACAGCTACGGCAGCACCCAACATGTACATTTTAAAAGTTCCCCGTGTGTTTACACCTATGGTGCGGCATTTTGGAATACACGGCTGTGTGTTGTGTGCATTCACACTTTATACTATTGTGCTGTGCACACCGATGATGTCATAGGGTGTGTTTGTACGGCCGTATCTAAGGGTTATCTTCTGTGTTTTACCGATGGAACTACAACAGTGTTGCCTTTGGTGTTGCATTACTCTTGCCTGCCATGTATTACCTTTCGACCTTCCCTTACTATTTCTGCACGTTGCACCTACAATTTTCTGGCATGCATCCTGCAGAGCACTGTCATTTGTACTTTCATGGACATGGCATATCATGCGTTTTGAGTGCTACTGCCATTGTGCTGCCTGTCTGCTTTGCTCTGCTGTGTCAGGTCTTCTATCTTTGCAATCTGCTACCTCCCCTACTTTCTTTGCATTCATATGCCTCCCCTATCCCGTTTTGCAGGTTTCTGCATGCAGAGTTGTCAGCTGCCGCCGACTGGCCTTCATAGGTTGATTAGTGTTGATTGCTCATTAGTACTCCAATTACACTTCTTCCGCATTTCCTTATATTCTTCACATCACCTTCCTGTTTCTGATATTGTTTGCGGGGCGTGCATCACATGACTAGGTTCTGGGAACGTTGTCATCCTCGTACACATGCACTTTTGCGCGCATTGTGTGCTCTCAGCTAAACTATTACCCCACATCCTGGTCCTGCAGCTTTGATTTGCGATGTACAGCCCAGGTTTGCTGTGCTCCAATGTGCTTACTGCTACGGTGGCACACCCCTCTGCAGATGTCATGTATTCCCTCTGAGCCACTCCTCGGTGTATTACCGCTGTGCTGTTTGGTACAACCTTACTCCGGCGGGGAATTGGCGATTCAGTATTATCTGCCTCATTTGCATGGCATTGACTACTAATTCATAGTTACCACGCCGAAGACTGCTGTGAGTCCTTGGCAACCCTTGCACCGTGGTTGTGGCGTTCCATGCATACCATGGTGTATTATGCTGTGAACCTGATGTCTATTACGATGCTGTTTTATAACATTGTTATATTATTTCATTGTGTTGCACCTTCCGCACACATGTCCTGCGGTTCTGATGTGAGTTACTGTGGACATGCCATTTAAGTTGTTATTTACGTGTTGTGCATGTTTTCTTTTGCCATTGTCTGTGTATTTCGCCATTGGCATATGTTAACAGTGTGATACCTAGGTCTGACACTCTTCCATTTCTCCGATGTTATGTTTGTGGAAATGTAAACCATTTTTTTTGGTTTACATTGCCGTGGGCTTATGCTACGCCTGCACCACTTCGTGAATCGCTATATGCCTTCATTTTCATGGTGACACACCGCACATAGGGTGTTTAGCATACCTACACCGGGGGCTGCGCAGATCTGGCGTATGCCGGTAGTGCACGTGGAATTGAATCATACCTGAATCGCTCGGCGGCCATATTTGGCGTTATAACGCCTACGCTATGCGTGCGCCTGGCGCAAGGTTCATGAATCCCGGGGACAGTCTTAATGTTTTATCTAGCTTTGGTCACCAGACAAACTTTCTGGTTAGTTTCTTAATTTTTACAATGCCAGTGTGCTCTGTGTAGAATTGCTTTTCAGTTTCCATTTTAAGATTAATCAAGTAAATGAAAAGCTTGCATCCCCTTATATAGAATCTTTTAAACTGTCACCTACTGTTGGAGGCAGGCCTTCCTTTGAAAAACATAGTACTCGACATTTTCTGATCATTTCTACTTGATTTTTTTTACCATTTCAGCTTTAACAGGAATGTTCTGGAAATGTTCTTTTATCAGAGCAGTCACATAATCTGTGATTTCTTCTGTAGCATTATCATAAAACTGAGATGATAGAATTCTGGACAGTGTGTCTGCAGCACCATGATTTTTTAAACTTTTAAAACTCTGAGCAGAACTGCTTGGGTTACCTTCTGTATATTCTGTAGAACATAATTCAGCATTGGTATAAACTATTATCAGAGGCCAGTACCCTGAAGTCAGAGTATCAGGTACATAAACAAAGCACTACACTAAGGTAACATTTTGGTGAGAACGGCATCTAAATGTCAAACCACACAAATAAATGGAAAGTCATTATCCCACCTGAGTTTTATGTTACCTGCCACAACAGCTGGCCTAGATCCAATAATTTTCAGCTGGTTTGCTTCTCATCAAATTGTAGGAAATGAGCACTGTGTCAGTGGGGGTGTGGCAACGTAAGTGGAGAGGGCTAACGAATAGTGGACTATTCCAACATGAATTGCAAAGAAAGCTGAAAACTCTGGCAAAAGTAGGATCTTTTCCAATAAGTGGGATGTCTTGTCTTATGTTATGGGCATCCACTCCCTCCAGTAGCCTGCACAAGTGAGCATTGTTTCTCCACATCTAATAGTCCCCTCATATGGTGTCAAGATTTTGAAGGTTGAAACTGAACCCTGCACCTACATCCTATTTTACAAATTCCTGAATTAGCTAAATTTAAAGATTATTTGAGATAATGTACACCAGTGAATATTTTCTCCCAGTTGGTGCACAGATATTTACTGAAAAGAATAGAGTTATTTCTAGTCTGCAAGAGAAAGCTCTTCATTTGTGCCTGTGCAAGGGCAGCACTTAAGTTAGGATAAGTAGTGCATTCTTGAGATCCAGCAATCTTGCAGTTTCCTTACATATAGACACTCACTAAGAGTTTATTTCAAGACATGGAAAGAATAATGTTAGTAGAGATTAACTGACTCCACTGCTCTGACCTGAGAATACCTAGTTTTTTCCCAATAAAAATATATCTAAAAACATACAAATACATGCAAACCTTACACCAAGAAGCATAGCTGAAAATATAACTAACACCGAATAAGATAAGAAAAATGCATTAAGTATAATATATCTAGCATTTATGCCCTCCACCAATTTTCATATTATAATTTCACTATGTCTAAACACAAATGAAATCATGAGATGCCATTTACAACCCCCCATCAGACTCTTAACAGTGGACAAGTAAAACAAACAGAGCGGACTTCCAGTTCTGGCTCTGACAAGATGAGGTACACCAGCATGGAGCTCCAGGATTGTGATCATTTTACTTACAGACAACAAAGTCACAATGAAGTCTTAAACCTTTCAAAACCCCTTCTTTGACAGTCAGTCTGCCTTATGCCACCAAAGATAGCTGCTGTCAAAGTGAAAGTGAATTTAGACTTGTTCTGGCCATCTGCAGAGTCCACACCTATTTAAGGCCAGCATGGCATCCATAACAACTGCAGCTTTCCTTCCAAACAATGACCTACAGAAAGTGCTGGCTTCTCTTCACCCAGATGTCTCATCATTGTAGGTTGAAGTCCTAACCTCCAAAACCTACCATCACAAAATTGCCATGGGAACCGTTCAAGCTTCAGGAAATAAAATCAATGATTAAGGGGGTAGCTGATCATGTTGATGGTATTGATAAGGCAATGCAAACCATAAACATGCCTATAGAGGAAACGGAGCACCAAGTAAATTTCACCCACTTTGCATGGCAGGTTGGAGGACCAAGAAAACTCAAACCGTAAAATATGCAAAAATATTCAGATATTAGGGGCACAGGAGTGTGCAGAGCAGAAGGACCTTCTAAAATTTTTGCAGGCCTAGATCCCAACACATTGAGGTTAGATACAATGCATAAGCTTTTGCTGGATAGAGACTGCACCATTTGCTGCCCCACCCCATCCCCCATCCCATTGCTCTTGTCCTATCTGTAGAAGGAAAGAGGGCTTAGAGGAGCTTGGGGAAAAAGGGCATAAATTATCTCAGACAAAAGATCTGCTTTGATAATGATTTCTCTTGGTTGGTGGTTGAGAAATGGAAGTTATGGCTCCCATTGGATTGTCTGCTTAAGGAGAAAGGGCTCAAGGCAACAACCTTGTACCCCATCTGCCTCAAAGTGCTTCTTTCAGATGGCTCTCACATATTCATGCAGCTAGAGGAGGCTGCTTAGTGTCTACTGGAAAAGAAGATACTTACCAGTACAGATCACACAGAATGGGCCATTAGCAAAAGGAGCAGAGGGTCTGACACCTTGGTATCAGCATTGCCCAGTCGTAAGTACTCCAGATCAGCGGTGATCAATGTTGACAATGGACCAGGAATGTCCCTCACATAGGTACTTTTACAGGTTTGCTGATGCTTTGTTTTTCTATCTTTGTTCTGTTTTTCATTCAGAGGCTAATCTGTATAAAGTAAAGAGGCTTATTTTACTTTGAGATCATAACTGCTTTTTTTAAATCGATTTGTTGTTTTCACTTCTGTAGTGTTTTCATATGATGCAGTCAAAGTGGCTATATCAGTCAGATAATTCTGTAATCATTAACCTGGACCTCCAACATTCATGGAACTCTTCAGTACACTGTTGCTAGTAAATTAGCAGTTCTGCCAAGCTGAGTTCAGTAAGGGTGATGTAGTGCAGTTTGCTCTCTGTATCTAGGAAGTGATCTAATATTGTATACAGTTCATGTTTGAATGTGTTGGTTACAGCCCATTATTGAAATAGTAGCACTTATAATGCTGAGTATTGGCAGACTAAAGAAAAGAGCTTGAAAATCTAGGATAAGAGTGAATCTGGAACATCGCTCTTCATCTTTAAATGTGTTTGCAGGGAAGCAAACCTCCCTCTACCCCATGATGTAGGGGGCAAGATATATATATATATATATATATATATATATATATATATATATATATATATATATATATGGATATATATATATATATATATATATATATATATATATATATATATATATATATATATATATATATATATACCAGCTCCGAGACTGCCATATCTTGGACAAAAGGGAATATTCTGGGAAATGGCAATCTTGAACTTAGTATATGCATGTCCATATTTTCGGGAATTCAGTCACCGTGTTTTGGAATTCAGTCTAGCAGGTCCTAACATTTCAATTAGTTGCCTTTGGGCTATTTGTTCTTGCATTGTTAGTGGACATAGCCTTGTTATGTTACACCTTCAGAATCATTTGTTGCATTTATTTTGAATCACCAGGCTAGAGAACTAATATTTTATTCTATATGATTCCACAAAGAGATTTGTGTTGCAGGATACCTATGCATACAGGATTCATTGATGGGGGAGTCTTTTGCTATTGCAGTCAAACCTGTACATGAGAGTTCTTAGCATTAATGTGAAAATTATAACCTCCTGGAGCTTTGATTTAGTTTCTTATTCTGTATGTACTACATCTAAGCATAAGGCAGTTGATCTGATGGTATGAAGAGGGTTATCTAAGCTCAGGTGTTCTTCTTCTTCTCTCTTCCAGAGGGTGAGGTAGTTGTAGTTGTGTAGAGGGTGGGACACAGGGTGCTGACTTTCTCCATAGTATATCTTCACCCAACAGCTGGCCTGGATATAATACAGTATATTTTGCATTACCTTCAGGATATGCTTAGGGGTCCTGTACTTAGGGGGAGACTTCAGTTGTATAAATGATCCTATAGACACTTCTACAACTGGGTCATTTTCTCTCTCCCAAAATGCCACATTCTTGCAATTGTGGGTAACGGACATGGCTGTCAGTAATCTAGGATATTGTTTTGGCCCATCAGCCCATTTTTGCACTCAGTATTCTCCCAGATTTCATACACAAACCAGGATAGATAGGGTTTATTTAAATTCCAAACTGTTAGCCCCAACCTTAAAACATCATGTGGTTCCATCCCTATATTCAGACCATGATGGTCTTTGTGGTGTTCTTCCTGACTGAGGGCCATTCCTCTCAACCTTTGGAGGCTTCTCCCCTTCAGTGCAGAATGACCCAATTTTGATAATTATTTATTAGCAAATGCCACTTCCTTGAATTTTATGCTCAAGAAGTGTATTCTTCTCATATCCTCTGGGACCCTTTCAAGGGGTTCCTGCATGCCAAGCTAAGATTATGGACCATAGATCTGTGGAAAAAATGGAACACAGAATTACTTTAGCTTAGATTGCTTGATGATTTATGTAGTCAGGTGATCCGTTGTCCTGAGTGTCACCTATGCTTAGTAATGTGATCCCTCACTGGTACCCACTGAGGCCAGGTTCTCATAATGACCCTTCTCATTCAAAGACATTGCAGGCATGGGAATTTGCTATGGCTGCCCATGCTAAATCACCAACCGTGGGAATCACCCGATACCTTAATACTCTCTACAGAGTTACTTGCTCTATATTACCTATGTGTGATGATGGGAGTGTGCTAAGGATGATTTTATCTCCTGTTGATGCTCATCTCCAGTTTTAGAGAGCTTGGCAGTGGAGCAATGGACTCAGCTTTGTATTTCATCTCTTTTCTGGAGAAGGCCTCCTGTCCTTTCAAGAACTATCCATAGTACATAGCAAAATCACTTTCTTTGTTTTCATCTCCAGTCTTTTCTAAAGTCCACTCTTAGCTCTCAGTTTTTGGAACCTGTCATTAATTCTGAGATTATTTATGAAGATTGCTACACAACCTAGACATGTGTGATTTACTCTTTCTGCCATTTCAGCTGTTTTAATACTATAATCTCCAGCAAATATGTCAACTGCTGCTCATGGCAGAAAGACACCAAAGTTTGCCAGAGGGTGCAGACCCAAAGCCTGTTGGGATGCCAGTAAGTGCCACACACTCTCCTAAATGGAGACTGCTTACATGAAAATGCCTTTATATGTTATTTCTGACTCTTAAACTCTTATCGTCTTAGTCAAGTGATTATGACTCAAGATTTTGGAGATGCTCTACTGCTGAATGCAAGGCTGACTGAGAACATGTAATTTGGAGATGTTCTTCTCTGTGAGATTTTTAGAGCACATTTTGTGGTGACATAGCACCCTGTCCTCAGTAAAATTCGAAGATCTTGCTGACCTACTATTATATAAGGTCAATATTAGAACATCGAAGTTTCAAAACTTAGAATGTTATAATATCGACCCCTGTTCAGCGAATGCTTACAACATCGAACATGCAGAACAGCGAATTATTTCCTAGGGAAAAAATTCACAGTTCCAAAACACATACACACAACACAAGCACACCAAACAAACAGCAATCCACACACATACACCTAACATCTTACATGTAACCCTACACTAAACTGTACATACACCACTAACTATCCACTTACCTTAACCCAAACCCTAACCCTAAGGTCTGTTACTATCGCACACTCACCTCACCCGCACCCTAACCCTAACTCACCTACCCCGCCCTAACCCTCATGTCCACACAATCGCACACATACCTAACCCGCACCCTAACCCTAACTCACCTAACCAGTGCCCAATCACACACTTACCTGAACCCGACCCGTAACTTTCCACCACAGTGCTGAAAATAGTGAAGCGACAAAAACGGACAACCAAATTCTTTCCCTATGAAAAAATTCAGTTTTCTGTAGCTTTGCTATTTTCAGAGTTCGCTGACTAGGGGTCGATATTAGAACATTTGAAGTTTTGAAACTTCGATGTTCTAATATAGACCCATCATATAGTATACTCCCTAATTTTGAATTTCCTCATTCTGTTCTGCAAGTAGCCAAAAAAGCCATAACAAGGCACTGGAATAATATTAATGCACTGTCTGTAACTGAGACTTAGTTCCTTAATACTCAAAACATAGTTTCACGTAGCCAAAAGGAAGGGTAAATAGTATATTTTCCTCTCAAAATGGACCCTCTGGCTCAATAAAATCTTGTCTCAATTTGGAACTCTCACAATGTCTGAACCTTGACTACAATAGCATGCATTTTGTCCTATATTTTCTCCATTGGACTGTGCTAAATCATCTGCAATCCTGTGTTTTCCTCTTTCTTTTTTACATCTGTGATCTAGTAGATGTTTTTCAACACTTTTTTTTACATAACAGTTATTAGACAAGATATCAGTTGGTGACATACTAGTTTCTGTACATTATTGCAAAGTCATCTATTTAACTTCTACAAGTGTATAGAAATTAAATTCATTATCTATTGCCAGTGTGATTATCATGTGGATTATTTTGTTAAATAAAGCTGTCCATTAAAAATAGCATAACATGGCAGCTCTGCACTTCACCACTGGATTTGTATCCCATTTCTTTGACTTTGCAAAGTCATCTATTTAACTTCTACAAGTGTATAGAAATTAAATTCATTATCTATCGCCAGTGTAATTATCATGTGGATGATTTTGTTAAATAAAGCTGTCCATTAAAAAAATAGCATAACATGGCAGCTATGCACTTCACCACTGGATTTGTATCCCATTTCTTCGTCAAACTGTCTGATCATAATTTGGTTATAGACCATTTATATCACCACAGTGCTCTCTAACTTTTTGCTACACTTTTTTATTTTGCTGTATATATCTTTTGTATTATTTCCCTAATGATTTTGGAGTGGCCACTTATTTTTATTTTTGTGTTTTAACCCTTTTGACTCACTCACCAAGAGTAGCACCTAAATTGTTTTTTGATACTCCCACCTCAGAGTGAGTACCCACAAAAGAAAATAAAAATAATAATAAATAAAGTTTTGCTGTTGCTGCTCTGCTGCCATAGAGGGATAAAGCCCTGATTCCCTGACTACAGCCCAGGAGACCCGGGTTCGATTAGCAGCTTGGGTGACTGACAGAGGGGCAAGATAGGAATAGGCGTTGCAATTCCGAGGTAGTTTGGCGGGTCCACAGAGTCTCACAGTGTTTATTCCTAGTGATAGCTAGAGAAGGCACACAGTAGGCATACCTACAAGAGGGGATAAAGGGTAGAGACAAAGCTGAGCTATTGTGAAGGTGAGGTGATACACTGCATATCTCCACTGCATGCCTGCTCATAGGCTAAACCATGGATCCTCACAATCGAAGGGAAAACAGTACAACAATGGGTGAGGAATAAGTAAAAATGCCCACACAGCTATGTATAGACAAGCCAGGCCTCTGGATACCTTGTTCTGTGACAGGCTCCAGAATATACACTGGATTAAAGCCAGGGGTTGAGGAGCTGCAGCTGGTAGATCAGCCACTGGCAGGTACTGGAGTACCTGGCCTGTAATAATGAAGGGCAGTGGAGGGAGAAACAAAAGAGTAAACAAACAATATTGCTGTTATTTTGTGTTCCAAGTGCTCCTTTTTGCGCTTCTCTATAACAAGGTTCATCATCATCGACAGCTCCCTTTTTTCCCAATTTCTAAAAAGGATTGGGGTGTAACATCAAATGTCATTGCCTCTCCCAATTCAGTGCCAGTCTCCTATCTTCTTCAACATGCATGTTTGCCTATCCCAACTCTTTATAGCTCTCAGCTGTCCAGATTTTTGCAGAATGTCCAGATTTTTGTCTTATATTTTTTGTCTGTTCCTTATAAAATTTTGGTTTTCTGGCAAATCACTGGCTAATTATTGAGGATTGAATTCAGAAAATAATGATAGACATTTGAGTTTCAGACTTCATACCCATCATAAAATTCATGCTAATGCAAAACCTTTCATTCTGTCCAATATTTAGAAATGGTGCCTATTTTTACGCCTTTGTCCCTCCATTTTTATGGCTTTGTCCAGATTTCTTGCTCTAAGAGGTTGAGAGGTATGCAACTCTTCTCTCATGCAATCCATCCACCTCTTTTCTGGATGTTCGTCCTTCTTCTTGCCTTCTCCCTGTCTGCCCGAAATCATCTTCACCAAACCTTCTTCTGCTTTCCTCCAGATGTGCCTGAACCATCATAATCTGTTCTCTTTGACCTTCTCTGCAACTGGAGCTACTATGGCTTCTGATTTGATGTCATCATTTATTCTTATGTCTCACAGTGTGCATCCTACCACCCTTCTTAGGCACATCATAGCTTTTGCCACTGCTCTAGCTTCACTCCCCATTCTGTACCATTCAATATTACTGGTGACATCACTAGCATTCTGTACCCTACAATATTACTGGTGACATCACTACCATTCTGTACCATACAATAGTACTGGTGACATCACTACCATTCTTTACTGCACAATATTACTGGTGACATCACTACCATTCTGTACCGTACAATATTACTGGTGACATCACTACCATTCTGTACCGTACGATATTACTGGTGACATCACTACAATTCAGTACCATATAATATTACTGGTGACATCCACTACCATTCTGCACTATATAATATTACTGGTGACATCACTACCATTCTATAACGTACAGTATTACTGGTGACATCACTATATACCTTACTTTTCAGCTTGTTTGGCATTCTTCTGTCACACATTACCCTTAACACTTTATGCCAGTTGGCTGCAGCCCCTCTGATTCTAGCTTTGATTTACACATAGGTTCATAGGTGTGTACTAAGCTAATGACCACAAGGAAGTTATTAAGCCTAGCCATGCATCCCAAATCCATGACAGTTCTGGTACCCTTAATAAGTGTAAGCAGGGCTTGGGAAATGAAACATTTACAAGCAGGGACCTCAAGATGAACCATTTACTGTCCTCTGTTCATTTGAGACATAGGTGCCAAACCAGGGATGAATTTCCTGTTCCCCATCCAAATGTCCAAGGTATACTTAAATTGTGTTAGGGAGAAATTCTGCTTCACATGGATGAGGATCCTGTTCCAGAGAAGGGGTAGTTTCTGAGATACATACCTGTCTCTCTGGCAAGTCCTATTTATATCACAGGCAAGGTTTAAGCCTTTAGAATGGGTAATTCTGGTGCTGTTTGATATGCAGGAGGTCCATCAGGGTGGGGTATGGCAATACCTTGTATGACAGGCATAGATCTTCGCTCAACAGTCTGTAAGAGATAGAATATAGGGATAGGGCCTTGAGGCGGTCTGCATAGGACATTTTACTTATGCCCTGTATTCCTTGAGTGAGGAATCTCTGCTGGCATTCCTATTGTTGGATGTGCCTGGTTAGGTACATACCAAAGGGGGCATTGTACTCAATTATATGTCTGATGAATGCCGAATACAGTGGAACAATGACCTCCTTGGACTTAGATGCCATGTCTTTGTTTATAAGTTGCATAACACAGAATGATTTCCTCACTACTGTAGACATGTGATGGTCAAAGGCTAGACTACTATCTATGTATGTTCCTAAGTCTCTGACTACTGGGTTAACTCTTAGAGGTGTGTTGTCATTAAGATAGCTATCAGGGTCAATGACATCCCAAAGGGTACTTTTATGCATTTCTTGTCATTTAGTTTAAGTCCATGGTTCTGACACCAGTTATTTGTCTGTTAGCCCTTCCTAGAAAATATTTGTGTCAGTGGGGGATCATCTGCAAATGTAGTCAGCCAGAGATCAATGAGACTGGACTTGATTTCAAAGAAGTAAATGCCAAAAAGAAGCGGTCCCAGGACTGATCCCTGAGGGACTCCACTTGTGACTGTCCTCTTTGTAGAGGTGGACTCCCCAATTCTAACTTCCTGGATCCTATCTTTGAGCTAACTGGCTATCCACTGGGTGACATATGGGTTTATATCTAAAGCCTTGAGTTTGTCAACAATGCCTGAGTGGAGTCTTGTAATAAATACCCTGGCCAGGTCAAGGTAGAGAGTGTGAACT
>NC_056740.1:322202617-322210117 GCF_019279795.1 Protopterus annectens | reverse complement strand
AAACAAACTAGCCCCTGTAAGACAAAAAAAAAAGAGTAAAAACTAAGCAACACCATATAACTCTCTAAAGCTACCAAGCAAATCATTCAAGGGACAAAATATGGAAAAATGGCAAAAGTACAAGAATCCCACAGATCTTAGAATTTAGACAACTTCCTTATCAAGCTAAGCACCTAGTCATATCTGACTGAAAAGAATATTGCTTAAGCCTCCAAAAAGATCACAAACAAAATCCAAAGAAATTTTGGAACTCCAGCTCATCTGTAATCAACCTTGGCACAAAAAACAACCCCTGACCATTCCCTGAGAAAACTGCCAGTGAAAAAGTCACCCTCTTTAACTCACATTTTATCAAAACTATAGCCAAACCTGCCACCACCTTTCCCCAAACTAATTCTATTACCAACTTTCTTCCACAAACACATTCTTCTCAGGATACAGCCACCCCTTCCTCTCCCTCCTTCTATTTCTCACCCATATCCATCAGCACTATAACAAAACTTCTCTTAAAACTGAAATCTGGCTCCACTGCCCCCAACAACTTATCCCCAAAACACTTTCAAATGTCAGCTAGATCCACTGCCTATCCAGTCATCATACTTCTCAATAGATCCCTCCAAGAGTCTTATCTTCCCACTATCTGGAGAAAAGCTTATATTCTTCCCCTCCACAAAGGTGGCAATAATATCGACATTTCTAACATCCATCACATAGCTATCCTCTCCTCTGTCTCCAAAATCCTTGAAAAATGTATCCACTATCAACTTCCACACTATCTACTATCAATCCAGTTCCTCTCCCAACTCAACATGGGTTTAGGCCAGGTCATAGCACTATTACTGCTCGTATTTCCTTTTATGGACATAGTCAATCAAACCAGAAACACTGGCAAATTTGTATCCTCTCTTTCTTTACCTCTCAAAGGCTTTTGATATGGTCTTCCACCCACTACTCCGCAGTAAACTCTCCACCCTAGGAATCTCCCTCCCAACTTTAAACTGATTCACTAACTATCTAACAGGCAGGCAACAATCTACCTGATGGCTTAACTCTTTCTTCCCATTCTTGGACTCTTTAACAGGTGTTTTCTATGGCTCTGTCTTAGAACCCCTTCTTTTCAGTATCTTTATAAATTACTTCCATTCCACCCTTAACAATGCATCTGTTGTACAATATGCAAATGATTCAACCATGATTTACTGTGCTAATTCAACATCAGAACTTCTGTAAATAAACAGCTCAGATGGTGTAGTGTTACATTGCTATGATTCTAGTGCACAGCATCCTGGATTTGAGACATGGCAGGCCTGATTATTACAAGTGGTTAGGTTACAGAAAGTTCACTCCATGGATCATTCCAGTTGCCCTATTAGATAGGGGTACTGTGAACTAACATCAGGTGGCACGGTGCCTAGGAAATTGTTTTGGGCTAGGCTTGTAAAGACTCCAGAGCCATTAGCCTAGTACACACCTATTAATCAATGCCTTTACTGCCACTGAAATGTGGATGGCCAATAATCACCTAACGCTAAACCCAACAAAACCAAATTGGTAATATGTACTCCTAAGAAAAACCTCTGTTAACAAGTCAGATTTCATCATCCTTTCTCAAAATAATACCACCAAAGAGGTAATCTCCCACATTAAATTACTAGGTGTTATTACTGATGAAAACCTAACATTCTGCCTCCACATCCAGAATAATATTAGAAAAAAAACTAGGCACCCTCTAGAGGCACAAACACTTCCTTAACTGCTCTGCTATGCATACTCTCACCACAACCTTTCTTCTTCCATCTCTCCTATATAAAGCTCCTCTCCTTACCAACATCCAGTCCTCCTTAAAAAACATGTTTGAGTCCTGTTATAACAAGATTGCTCAGTTTGCAACAAACAAAAAACACTCTTCCCACCACTACATCTCCCTGCAAGTGCTTAACTGGCTTGAACTTCTAAATTATCTAATCTTTCTACAGCTAATCACAACACATAAAATAATTTACATACCCTCAGACTGTCCAGCCATTTCATCCATTTTAATCCACTACCACCCAAATAGGCCACTCAGATCTGAAAATCAACTCCTTCTTTTTCAAGTAGACAAACCAAAACTCCCAGGTGGTGATGTGTGAAGACTGGTAGAGCAGGAGTGAAGGCTGCCAGCCTAGTCAAATAGAATTTGATACATAATTCTGGCATTTGTAAATATAAATATAAAATACAGGCTTGATTCTTAAATGAAAGAAAACACTGTAAAATGTGAACTTCAAGATTGTAGCAACATTGCCACCTGCTGTAAGGAAAACTAAGACAAGCATTTCAAATGTTCTTTGAAATTAAAATTATGTGTTGTATGTCCTTTGAAGTTAGAATTTGGAGTTGATGAGTCTGGAGTAAGCATCCTGCCTATTGTTTTAAGGCTAAAGTTAATGACCAGAATTTACATGGGTATGTCCTTTATTGCTCTAAGTGTAAAAGGATGTAAATGCAGTTTCAGTGTGGCCTGGGAACCAGGAAAGCGTAAACAAATGATGTAATGTTTTATCAGAACTGCAGTTTCAATTTAAACAGTGAGAACCAGAAATGATTAAGCATTTTTGTCTTGATATCCATCTCATCAGCACTCTGCCTGTGTCTTAAGTAAGTTATTCAAAAGTATGTTTTCTTGTAGTAATAGCTAGGAAATTAGAAGAAAGTTAGACTAAGTGTTTTTCTTTTATATCAGAACTGTACTACTGAATTATTTTAAGTTTCTGTGTGATCTCTGAACTCTTGAATAGCACTATGGTGTAGTAGTATTGTTTTGTGTTTTTAGTATTTATCATTAAATATTTTTAAACCCTTTTCCACTGTGGCTGGTTTGTGGTTGACACCTCAGTGGAATGGGTAGCAATATCCTAGCAGCTATCTCCTACCCAGGTTCGAGAAATCTGAGAAGTGTTTCAGGAATTTGGGGACATGTTTACTGGGAAACCAGGGTGCACTCACCTAGTGTAGCACCAGGTGGATACAGGACCCCAAAGGCCTATTAGGCAGGCCCCTTATAGGGTGCCTGAGAGAGTCAGACAGACCACGAGGGAGGAGGTACAGGAGATTGTGGAACTAGGGATGGTTCAAGAGTCCAACAGTCCTTGGGCCTCCCCAGTGGTGCTGGTGCCAATGAAGGATGGCAGCACCAGGTTCTGTGTGGATTATAGGAAATTAAATAGTCACACAGAGCCGGATGCTTACCCCATGCCTAGGACAGATGAGGCCATAGAGCAACTGGGTGGGGCTAAGTATCTTACAACCATTGATCTTACCAAGGGTTACTGGCAGGTGCCCTTGACTCCCAGTGCTAGAGAGAAGTCAGCCTTTGTGACTCCTTTTGGCTTGTATGAGTTCACAAAAATGCCCTTTGGGATGAAGAATGCCACAGTGACTTTCCAGAGGCTGGTAGATAATATCCTAGCAGAAGCAGGAGGGTTTGCCCTTGCTTAGCTAGATGATATTGCCATCTACAGCCATTCCTGGCCAGTGCACCTTCAGCATGTCAGGGAGGTGCTAGGCAGATTACAGAGGGCATGGTTGACCATTAAGCCGAGCAAATTTCAGGTGGGTATGGCAGAGGTCTCCTACCTAGGGCATAGAGTGGGGAGTGGTAAGATAAGGCCAGAACCTGCCAAAGTGGAAGCCATTCAGGCATGGCCTGTATCTGTTACCAAAAAACAGGTGAGGGCATTCTTAGGGACAGCGGGGTACTACAGAAAGTTCGTCCCTAGTTATAGTACCATAGCTGCTCCCCTCACAGACCTGACAAGGAAGAACAGGCCAGATGAGGTAGTGTGGACCCCAGCATGTAAGCAGATGTTCCAGAAGCTTAAAGAAGCTTTGGGAGGACCCCCTGTGTTAGCCAGTCCAGATTACAGCAAAGAATGTGTTGTGCAAGTGGATGCTTCGAACCATGGGGTGGGGGCTGTACTTAGCCAGATTTCTTCAAAGGGGGAAGAGCACCCAATGGTTTATCTCAGTCATAACCTCCAACCCATGGAGGAATGCTATGCAGCTGTAGAAAAGGAATGTTTAGCCATAGTGTGGGCACTCTAGAAACTTCAGTCTTATCTGTATGGAAGAAAATTCACTGTTATGACGGATCACGACCCTCTAACATGGTTAAATAGAGCCAGTCAGCAAAATGCCAAATTGTTAAGATGGAGCCTGGGGTTGCAAGCATATGATATGTCAGTGCAGCACCACAGTGGAGTTAGCAATGTCAATGCAGATGGGCTCTCGAGACAGAGAATGGGGTGAGGTACCCTCAGATAGACCTAACCCTCTCAAGTGGCATTTATCAAGGGTCACTTGAAAAACTAGCTTGAGCTCTCCGGGGGGGGGGGGAGAGATGTGTGAAGACTGGTAGAGAAGGGGTGAAGGCTGGCAGCCTAGTCAAATAGAATTTGATACATAATTTTGGCATTTGTAAATATAAATATAAAATACAGGCTTGTTTCTTAAAAGAAAGAAAACACTGTAAAATGTGAAGTTAAGATTGTAGCAACATTGCCATCTGCTGTAAGGAAAACTAAGCCAAGAATTTCAAATATTCTTTGAAAATAAAATTATGTTTTGCATGTCCTTTGAAGTTAGAATTTGGAGTTGATGAGTCTGGAGTAAGCATCCTGCCTATTGTTTTAAGGCTAAAGTTAATGACCAGAATTTACATGTGGAATGTTCTTTATTGCTCTAAGTGTAAAATAATGTAAATGCTGATTCGGTGTGGCCTGGGAACCAGGAAAGTGTAAACAAATGATGTAATGTTTTATCAGAACTGCAGTTTCAATTTAAACAGTGAGAATCAGAAATTATTAAGCATTTTTGTCTTGATATCCATCTCATTAGCACTCTGCCTGTGTCTTAAGTAAGTTATTTCAGAAGTATGTTTTCTTGTAGTAATAGCTAGGAAATGAGAAGAAAGTTAGACTGAGTGTTTTTATTTTATGTCAGAACTGTACTACTGATTTATTTTAAGTTTCTGTGTGATCTCTGAACTCTTGAATAGCACTGTGGTGTAGTAGTATTGTCTTGTGTTTTTAGTATTTATTATTAAATATTTTTAAACCCTTTTCCACCGTGGCTGGTTTGTGTAGAGACAAGTTAAGCTCTAGAGTACATTGCATATTTGTAGAGTTTATTGTACAAGGCCACTCTAATAAGCCTTAAGATTGTTTAGTCACATTACCAATTGGATAATAATAATGCACAGTAATAATTGGAAACCCTTTTAAGGGCCGTTGGGTAGCTGATAAATATTAGCTGGTGGTGACAGTAATTACAACTGTATAGTCTGGGTAAAGGGGCAAAGCTGGAGAATCTGAGTCAGCCTTTCCCAGGAGTGTCTGTGAAGTTGTATAAATACTTATCTCAAAGTGTGGGTGTGTATCAGCTACTTGGCCAGGGACACGAAGCACTGATTGGACAGAGAGGGTACTGGAGGTTAGCTTGCCAGCTAGGCTGAGATCTGGACCCTATAGCTGTGTCAGTGGGGAGTCTTATTGGGGACCTGGGGAGCGAGGGAGCAACCAGCCCCAGTCTGACTGTGATCTCTGTGTGCACTTAAGGGAAATTGTACTTTACTGTGTGCATTTGTTATTCTTTCCTCTCATATGAGAAACCCTCTCTGGTGTTAGTGTTGAGGACTGAGGTTCCTTGATTGCTGGGTCAGGGCTCGGGCATCACAACATGCTTTATTTCTTTTCTGTTGCCAAGCTGTGGGATTCTCTCCCAGTAGCTATCAGAACCTCCAGCAATATTTCCGTCTTCAAAAAAATCACTGCACCAACACTTTTCCACCCATTGGCAATGCAGATGTCTTAATTCCCATCCATCTATAACCTGATTCCCACACCCTAAGTTATATTGACCTTATGATTCTTGTATTAGTGACTTACTTCTATTGTTACCTAACAATCTGCCAATAAATCAGTTTCAGTCTTCCTTGCACCATTTAAACTGGCTGCAACCCCTAGATTATCTCATAAATAATTGTATATGACTGCTCATCACTAAAAATGTGTAACAATAAGTTTACTTGCTTAGTATGCACCCTTAAACTGTGCTATCTGTACATATTATTTATGTATATCCTTTTTGCTCTGTTGGTTGCTTAATATTGTTCCATTTTGCTAACACTGCTTGTATATACTATCCATTTTGAATGTTGTGCACCATTATACTAACTGTCTTGCAGAGCTCTTCTCCTCGGGCCTCCAGTGAAAATGGGTTATTTCTGCCCAGTGGACTTTCCCGGTAAACAAATGGCAATAAATAAATAAATACACACACACACACACACACACGTATGCGCACACGGGCACACATGCACACACACGCACACACATGCACATACACACACACACACACACACACACATATATATATATATATATATATATATATACATACATATATATATATATATATATGTATGTATATATATATATATATGTATGTATATATATATATATATGTATATATATATATATGTATATATATATATATATATATTTGGGTCTGGTTCATTTCGTCGAAAGCACATTTCGCCGAATTTCATGTTACCAAGACCAAATTGCCGAAAGCACATTTCACCGAAAACACATTTTGACGAAAGCACATTTCGCTGAAAATAGTAGTGGCAGTATATATGCCCCCCACATACCTTTCATTAAAAAGTACTAACTTACCCTCATAATAGAAACTGCATAGTTTAAAACAAGCTAAGTGGGGGCCTACACCCCCCACACCCCCCAATGTGTTGAGCTGCGTCACCCACTCCCTCCCTGCTATATATTCTAACTACAGGATCGCACTACAGTGGGGAAAAGGGCATATACACTACCACTACTATTTTCTGTGAAATGTGCTTTTGGCGAAATGAGTTTTCGGTGAAATGGTGAAATGTGCTTTTGGCGGTTTGATCTTGCTGAAATAACATTCTGCGAAACGTGCTTTCGGTGAAATGAACCAGATCCATATATAGATATATTTATATATATATATACACACACACACACACACACACACACACACACACACACACACACACACACACATATATATATATATATATATATATATATATATATATTTATATATATAGTTTACCATTATATAGTCGATTGGCAAATATCCGACTGTTTAATGTGCAAAAAGAGTGCTGCAATAACTCAAAATGTTGAATGCAAATGTTATGAATGAAAAGAAAACTGAAACATCATTGCAATTCAACATTCGCACATTCGATATTTTACATGTGACATGCACTTTATGCTAAGAAGAAGTAAGGTTTAAGATTAGAGAAATGCTTTTCTTTTATGATAGTTAATTATATCTGCCATCTATCACCTCACTGCTGTGCAAGCAGCCAGATTTAGGGGCAGCCTTCAGAGATGGTCAGATAATAAGAAAGGGTCCTCTTTTAATTATTTACAGTGCAATTCTGTCTTTGAAACTGGGGAAAATGCT
>NC_056740.1:322137617-322197617 GCF_019279795.1 Protopterus annectens | reverse complement strand
TAACTCACTTAACCCACCCCTAGCCCAAGCTCCGACACTAACGCACACATCACCTACCTGCACCCTAACCCTAACTCACTTAACCCGTCCCTAAACTACAGTCCCTCACTAGCACACACTTACCTTACCCGAACCATACCTCCGACACGAACACACACTCACCTTTCCCACAGCCTAACCCGACATCCCACAATCTCGAGCACTTACCTGACCGCGTCACCATCGCACACTTACCGCGTCGCGATCGCACATTCCCTTGTCGGTCTTTCCGCTGTCGGCAAATCACCCTGTCGGTACACTTACCTGTCGGTCATCTTGCGGCCGTGAGTTTTCCGTCGGGGAATCGTCGTTTCGGGCATTAGTAGTAGACCCATATATATATATATCTATATATATATATATATATATATATCTATATATATATCTATATATATATATATATATATATATATATATATATATATATATATGGGTCTACCTGACAACAACGACACTCCAAAACACCGACAACAAAATAACCAACACGAAAAAAATGAAAAAGAAATAAAGTTCAAAAACATGAAACTTCACATGCCCGACAAACCAAAATCCCAACAATCAACAAAACAAATACCTTTCCTGGAAAACACACACGCAATACAAGCACACCAAAAACCTTACAAACTTACACTAAAGCTTGCATACACAACTATCTATACACTAACCTTAACCCAAACCCTAACCCTAAGGTCCGTCACTATCGCACACTTACCTTACCCACACCCTAACCCTAACTCACTTAATCCGCCTCAAACCCTCAAGTCCATCCCCATCGCACACTTACCTTACCTGCACCCTAACCCTAACTAACTTAACCCGCCCCTAAACCTAAACTCCATCACTATCGCTCACTTACCTGACCTGCACTCTACCCTAACATCCGTCACTATCACACACTTATCTTACCCACACCCTGACCCTAACGTCCATCCCTATCGCACACTTACCTTAACATGTTGGTGTTCTCAGCATCGGGATTCTCAACTGTCGGTCTTCTCCATGTCAATCTTCCGGTGTCGGTTTTCTCATTGTCAGCTATCTGCAATTTTGGCGTTTTCAGGTAGACCCATATATTTATATAAATATATATATATATATATATATATATATATATATATATATATATATATACTTGTGGTACTAGCAGTCATGTTATATTTTCAAAGCTACTAAAATTCAGTACAAACCCAATGTGCCACTCAGCCACAGCCATAAGGCATAATAACGTACCCAACACTTTAGTCATAGGTTACTCTATAGTCAGGCACACTGATGTTCCACTCATCAGGCTAAACGAGGAGAAAGTTACTGTCAGCTGCCTGTCAGGTGCCAGGATCTGCAACATAACGCATGCATTCAGATCACTGCACAACAAGTACAAATATGACCCTGTTATTGTTCATGTTGGTGTAAATGACCTGAGATGTACCTCCCTGGACTACATGAAAAGAGACATGGAGGAGCTGTCTGATCTTGTAGCCCAGGCAGGTATGACCCAAGCTCTGAGTAGCTCCTGCCATCACCCAGGAAGATACCACAGTACAAGGACAAAATGATTGATGCCAACAATTGGCTAAGCTTCTGGTGTCATTCTAAATGGATCCAGTATCTGTCTGCCTGGGATGACATGATCGACAAACCACGATGCTTTGCCAGAGATGGCCTGCACTTGTTGCCCTTGTGATTTCGGATACTGGGTAAGTCTCTTGCCATCCCTATAGTGCCTTTTTTAGGCAAGATTCAAATGACAAATTCACCACCGTAATAGGAAGAAGCAAGCAAAATCTGAGGGTAATGCTACTTAGTGCCAGAAGTCTAAACCTCAAAATGCACTCACTCGAGGCACTCCTTAAAATGGAGAACATCGACATCTGTGCAGTGACAGAGACCTGGTTTAAGGCTCCAGAGAGCACCCCTTCATTACCAGTCTAAAATTCGTACCACACCTTTCGGCCACCTAACCTGGACCGAAGCACTATAGGCGGAGGCATGTCCATATTCATTAAGGATATCCACACCTCCAGGCTAGTTGCTAAGCATAATGCATCCGAGATTATCCAAGTGCAACTAACTCTGTGTAAGACCACAATCCAAATTGTAGCTTGCTACAGATCCCCCACCATGCCAAAGGATTCCTGCTCCTCATTTCTTGATACACACCACACTCATCACATAGTCTCACTAAATCTATACCGCCAAAATCCACACATAGAAACACAAAAACATTCACGGAGGATCTCAATAATAATCTGCTCAAGCAACAGAGACCTCCAAAGCAGAAATGCAAGCAACCTCCACCTCCCAATACAACCCAAATGACACATAGCCCGCAGACTCAGTGTGCTACTCAGCCACAGCCAATAAGACAAAACAACGTACCCAACACACTAGTCATAGGTGACTCTGTAGTCAGGCACACTGATGTCTCACTCACCAGGCTAAACAAGGAGAAGGTTACTGTCAGATGCCTGTTGGGTGCCAGGATCTGCCACATAACCCATGCACTCAGGTCACTCCACAACAAGTACAAATATGACTCTGTCCTTGTCCATGTTGGTGTGAACGACCTGAGATGTACCTCCCTGGACTACATGAAAAGAAACATGGAAGAGCTGTCTGATCTTGTAGCCCAGGCAGGTATGACCCTAGCCCTGAGTAGCATTCTGCCATCACCCAGAATGATGCCGCAGTACAAGGACAAAATGATTGACTTCAACAATTGGCTAAGCTTCTGGTGCCATTCTAAAGGGATCCAGTATCTGTCTTCCTGGGGTGACATGGTCGACAGACCACAATGCTTTGATAGAGATGGCCTGCACCTGTCACCCCTGGGATTCCGGATACTGGCTAAGGTTCTTGCTGCCCCTATAGTGCCTTTTTTAGGCAAGGTTCAAATGACAAATTCACCACCATAACAGGAACAGGCAAGCAAAAACTGAGGGTGATGCTACTCAGTGCTAGAAGCCTAAATCTCAAAATGCATTCACTCGAGGCACTCCTTAAAATGGAGAACATCGATATCTGTGCCGTGACTGAGACGTGGTTCAAGGCTCCAGAGAGCACCCCTGCACTACCAGGCTATAACTCATATCACACTTTTCGGCCATGTAACCTGGACCGGAACACAAAAGGCGAAGGTGTGTCCATATTCATTAAGGATATCCACACCTCCAGGCTAGTTGCTCAGCATAATGCAGCCGAGGTTATCCAAGTGCAACTAACTCTGGGCAAAACCACAATCCAAATTGTAGCTTGCTACAGACCACCCACCATGCCCCAGGATTCCCACTCCTCTTTTCTTGATGTACTGGAAAATATTAGGGTTCAACAAAACACCCTAATTATGAGCAATTTCAACTACCCCACCATTAACTGGGAAAACTACTCATGTACCAACTCCTTTGCTCAACATTTTCTGGAATTCATAAACTCCAATGCCCTAGATCAACTTATCCACACCCCCACCAGGGGAAACAATACCCTAGATTTAGTCATTACCAACATGAGTGACCGGTGTTCCACACCTGAAGTCAACGCCTCATTGGTCTGGTCCAACCATAAGCTAATTACCCTAGATATCCACATCCTGCCCCCACCCGCAATTAAGGAAACCATGGTAAAAAATTTCTCCAAAGCCAACTTCATGCTTCTTAAGACAGAAGTGGTGAACTTCATGACACCCATGCAGATAGACAATACAGTTATGACTACTGAATTCTGCACAATTGCACTTTATAAGCACTTACATGAGTGCATGGATCATGCTATCCCAAACAGAATGAAGAAGCTATCCTCCAAAAAAAGGAAGCCAATCTGGTGGTCCCCTGCCATAAACAAGCTGTACAATAGAAGGAAGAAACTGTTGCAAAAGAGAGTAAAATCCCATGAGTGGAGGAGCTCCCTGGTCAGCCTCAGTAAGAAGCTGCGATCCCTGATAAAATCCTCCAAAGCTAGTTATGAAATCAAAATCACCACTGATTCTAAAGACAGCCACAAAGCATTCTATAGCTATGTCAAGAATGTCAATGGCAACACTCAGATCTGCTCTGAGTTACAGCACAATGGTACTAAATATACAGACCCAACTGATATTGCCAACATCCTGGCAGATAGGCTCATTGCTCACTTTACTCCCCTCTCACTCCCAAAAGAGCCCATCTCTATACTGTAAGAATGCAAAGTTCCTGTAATCATGGCTGCACAGGTAAAAACCACACTCTCCAAAGCCAAGAACACAGCATCCATGGGACCAGACGATATCCCAGGCTGCATTCTATGTGAACTACAGAACAAACCATGTTCAATCATAGCCTCACCTCAGGCTTTGTGCCTGCTAAATGGCACACAGTGATGGTTATCCCACTCCACAAGGGGGGAGCCACCATGGACCCTGGGAACTACAGCCCCATTAGCCTGACGAGCCATGGAATGTATCATTGTGGAACTTATAAACAAAGATATTGGTAATCTCCAAACTCTGGACCCTACCCAGTCTGGGATTGTAAAAGGCAGATCATCTCTCCTAAACCTGATAGACTTCTTTGAAGCAGTCACCAAAGCAGTAGACAAGTGTAAGGTGGTTCACACAGCCAATCTAGATCTTGCCAAGGCTTTCAACACCATCCCACACTTTGGAATTGTAGATAAACTCACTAAACTAGGTATAAATCCCTATGCCACAAGATGGGTTGCCAACTGGCTCACTGACAGAACCCACACTGTGAAAGTAGCAAATTCCAAATCCGACTTCAGTCCAGTGACAAGTGGAGTACCACAAGGTTCAGTCCTAGGTCCTCCCCTGTTTGGTATCTACTTCCCTGAAGAACAGGCTAACACAGAAGGTCTTTGGCTAATGAAGTTCGCAGATGACTGCAAACTAGGAGCCATAATCGAAACTCCTAACGATGTGGACATCCTAAAAAGGGCCTCACTGAGACAGATACCTAGTGTAAAAGCCATGGCCTCAAGCTCAATGCCAAAAAGTGCATTGTGATCCCCTTTGGTAAAAACTCTGTACCCATGAACTACAACATAGGCAGCAGTAGACTTAACACTGAAAGAGTGAAAAGAGACCTTGGGACACAGGTGGACAGTAGTCTCTCCTTTGATAATCACATCACCACAGTAGTCAGGAAATCTTTCTACGTGGTACACCTCATCACAAAAGGTTTCTCATCCAGACAAAAAGAGGTCATTGTTCCTCTCTACTCATCACTCACTAGACCCATTATAGAGTGCAATGCCCCTTTTGGTATGTACCTCACAAGACATCTACAACAACTGGAAAGGCCACAGAAATACCTCACAAAGTGGATTACTGGCCTCAAACAGATGCCCTATGCAGACTGTCTCAAAAAACTCCAGCTTTACTCCGTCGCATATCACCTACTCAGAGGTGATCTCTGCCTAACATACAAAGCTATGTCACACCCAGAGCTGTTGGACATGCTCCATTTAAAGAAATCCCAATCCCTCCAAGCTACACGCTCTAGGGACCTAAACCTTGTCACCACAATAAACAGAACATGCCGGAGGATAGATTCCTGTCCCATAGACTTCCCATACTCTGGAATACACTACCTATCTATATCAAACAAAGCTCCTCATTAGCACTCTTCAAGAAAAAGCTTGATGATTGGATGAGAAATAGGAAATTCACCCCCGGGATCACCTCTGTGGCTCTGCTTGACAGTGGCACAGGAAAATAATTTTCTTGGGTGGCAAAAGCCAGGGTACCTTTTTGGCTGGGCTTGTATAAGTCCCAGGGCCAATAGCCTAGTACCTACCTATGAACCTAACTATTAGGGTACAACCTAACACCCTAATAATGGGTGATTTCAACTACCCCACTATTAACTGGGAAAACTACTTATGTACCAACTCTTGTGCCCAACGTTTTCTGGAATTCATAAATTCCAATGCCTTGGATCAACTTATACACACCCCCACCAGGGGAAGCAATATCCTAGAACTGGTCATTACCAACATGGGCGACCAGTGTTCCACACCAGAGGTCAATTCCTCGTTGGTCAGATCCGACCACAAACAAATCACCCTAGACATCCACATCCCACCCCCACCCCCCATTAGGGAAACCACCGTAAATAATTTCTCCAAAGCCAACTTCACGCTTCTTAAGACAGAAGTGGCAAACTTCACAACACCCATGCTGATGGACAATAGAGGTACGACTGCTGAATCCTATACAAATGCACTTTATAAGCACTTACACGAGTGCATGGATCGTGCAATCCCTAACAGAACCAAGATGCTATCCTCCAAAACAAGGAAGCCAATCTGGTGGTTCCCTGCTATAAACAAACTCTACAACAGAAGAAAGAAACTGTTGCAGAAAAGAGTAAAATCCCATGATTGGAGGAACTCCATGGTCAGCCTCAGTAAGAAGCTGAGATCCTTCATAAAATTCTCCAAAGCTAGTTACAAAAACAAAATTGCCACTGATTCTTAAGACAACTACAAAGCATTCTATAGCTATGTCAAGAATCTCAATGGCAACACTTAGATCTGCTCTGAGTTACAGCACAATGGCACTAAATATACAGAAACAACTGATATTGCTAACATCCTGGCAGATAGGTTCAGTGCTAACTTTACCTGTCTCTCATCCCCTAAAGGGCCATCTCTGCCTAACATACAAAGCTGTGTCAAACCCAGAGCTGCTGGACATGCTCCACGTAAAGAAATCCCAGTCCCTCCGAGCTACATGCTCTAAGGACCTAAACCTTGTCACCACAATAAACAGAACATGCCGGAGGGATAGATTCTCCTGCCCAGAGACTTCCCATACTCTGGAATAAACTACCTATCTACATTAAACAAAGCTCCTCATTAGCACTCTTCAATAAAAAAATCTTGATGATTGGATGGGAGATAGAAAATTCACCCTGGGGAATCACTTCTGTGGCTCTGCTTGACAGGGGCACAGGAACATAATTTTCTTGGGTGGCAAAAGCCAGGGTTCTGTTTGACTAGGTTTATATAGGCCCTCGGGCCAATAGCCTAGTACCTACATATGAACCTATTCCTCCAAATCAACACTTTTTTCTGAAATATAAAATAAAGGTTCAAGCAATGAGCACACAGAACAGATAAACATACACCCCCAAAACACACTAGCACACCTAAAATAGCCATCTAAACTGAAATGCAATTTTGAAAAAAAATAAATAAAATGCAAAATGAAAGGAACATAAAACACAAGCTACATTTTACCCCACATCTGTGGGTTTACTTTGCTTCAGGTTTGATTTTATATTTTTTTGGACAAGTGGTTACTTATCTGGAGTTCACAGTTGGTGTTTCGGGACATCAGATTTCTGATGTTATTGGCCTTCTCATCTCAGGATTGTGAAAGTCGGTATTGTGGTATTTCCACCTTCCTAAATAGACCTATACATATACATATATATATATATATATATATATATATATATATATATATATATATATATATATATATTTATAGAGAGATACAGTATACACGTATATATATATATATATATATATATATATATATATATATATATATATATATATACACACACACACATATATATATATTTGCATGTATGTGTGCGTATGCATTTAGCTTTACAGTGGACTCTAGATGATAAAAACATGTCTGTTAACTGTGAACATTTTTTTTATCTACTCTTCTGGAACATCATCAAAATGTATAAATATATATATATATATATATATATATATATATATATATATATATACATATACATACTCGTGGTGCTTGTTCTCTTGGTATCTTTTCAAAGCTACTAAAATGCCACCAAATCAACACATTTTTTTTTCTGAAAGATAAAATAAATGTTTGAGCAATGAGCACACAAAACACAGAAACATACATCTTCAAAACAGACTAGCACACCTAAAATAGCCATCTAAACTGAAATGCACATTTTCAAAAAAAATAAATAAATAAAATGAGAAAGGAACGGAAAACACAAACTGCATTCCTGTTTGCTTTCCCATAAAGAAATTTTTGCACACTACACACATATAGCCCCCATTAAAAAAGTGCCCACCTAAATCAAGCCCATACAAAATAAATTCATTCTCATTAGAGAGAAAAAGTTAAAATAAAAAAATAAAAAAAAAACAGAAATAAAGTAAAACAAAATGCTGTCTTAAAATAGCCAGTTGGAAAACATAGTTATGATTGAAGCAGACCTTTCTAACTATCTGAACTAAGTACAAATAAACCAGTTAAAAGCATAACCAAAGCAAGATTAAACTCTTGGATCGGCGTGTGGGTTGGGGCAATCAAGTCATATGACCCATATTTTGTGATTACTGAATGCTGGTTATTCAGTCATGCGGTCACTACTTATTTATTTTGTTAATTTGTTAACATGGTAAGTGCCCTGCTCATGATTCCTTTCAAGCTATGCTAAGGGGCACAATTATGAGGGTAAACACAATATATCAATCTACCTATCTAGCTAGCGAGAGATAAGTCAGTGCAGCCAATCACACTGTGTATTACTTATTTATTTGCTTATTCATCCACTCATTTGTTAATCAGATTGGTGGTTTGGTCCCATGATCCTTTTCAGCCATGTGCAGGGCATTTAAGTCAACAACACAGAACATTATAGAGTATATATATATATATATATATATATATATATATATATATATATATATATATATATATATATATATACATATTTAAAAGTATTAATAATAGTACACAGAGTAACACGTCATAAAATATTTGAAAAGTTATGTTGAGACTGTAAGGACTACAAGGAAGATATTCACACATTATAAGAGAATTGTCAGATATGTAAGGAATATTATGCTTTCAATATATCTGTTAACAGTGATTAGTAGACCTTTATCAGACTGGATATTAGGATTGGATATTAGATTTATATCAGAACTAGAAGTAATATTACTTCTAGTAGATGACGAGTTATATAGAAGTATTATCTACATATTTGCAAGTTAGCAATTTTGCTTTGTTTCAACATGGCTTGGACTAGTGCTTAACTTATTTAGCTTATAGATAAGCTATTCTGCTACAGCTCTTCTCAATAAAACATGAGCATGCATATTAGTATTTGAGATCTTCAATATGTTCAAGTGGATTCTTTAGGAAGATTATTTCAGTACTCAGAAGCCACATTAGAAACAATGTTTTCATCTATAGCTTTGAAAGACATGGGGTATACAGATATACTGATTTAAAACACTCATTGCATGGGCCGTAGGGTGAGGGACAGAATAACTTTTCTTTTGATAGAGTGGCATTGCCCTTCAAGGAGTAAGACAGAAGAAGGATGGCCAGGTGAATAATTATAGCTAATTTGACTTTTTAAGCATATAGCAGCACTCTTCATTTCTTGGAGATAGATGTTCAAATCTACAGATCAAGTTTGCAGGTGTTTGTTTGACATGCATGTTTTCAGAGGAGTTGAGAACAATTAGTGGAAGGGCATGCTTGAGTCTGGAAACTAACACATTTTTGCCTCTAGCATCTCCTGCTGGATTTTTTAAATGACAGGCTATAGAGTAGAATGCCTTTAACTGCTGTATAATCCTGGACTGTATTATCCCTGTCTGTGATTTAAAGGAGAGTAAGTTATCATGCATTAAACCAGAGTATAAATTCATATGTGAAAGGGCATTTTGTTTGTTACATACTGCTAAAAAGCATAGTATCAGTTTTTGTTATATTAAGAGCAAATTGATTAATTGGTAACCAAGTACAGACTATGATAAAATAGTTTTGTAGATTACTTTGCAGTGCAGATAAAGCTGTGTTACTGAGTTAGAATAACTCCTTACAATGTTGTTGGAGTGAAATACAATACAAGAACTGTGGACAGAGCTGGTGAAGCCACTAATGCATACTGAGAATAGGATGGGGTGAGGATAGAGCTTTGGGGGAAACCAGAAGTGAGTGTATGGTAGTGGGGGATGGGGGGCAGAATTTACAGTGGAGCAGGATGTATGGGAATAGTGTTTGGAGAGCAGTACAGTGGCATGACAGAAGTCAACAGAATGTTTTATATTTAATTATAATGGAACAATTAATACTTCTGAATGTTCTGTTAAGGTCAATGAATATGGCAATTGTGTATTGCTTCTATTCCATAATGATATGAGCTGCTAAGGTAATAGCTATAGGTGCATTGCGACAGCTCTAAACCCATGCCAGCAGTAAGTATTCTGTATTATCACATTGTTCACAAGTACTTTAGTGATTGGGCATAGAACTAAAATACATCTACAGTCCTAAGCAGTTGCTGGCAAAGGGCTTTAGAGCATGCTTAAACTGGGCAGGCATTAAACTAGCTGTGAGTGAGATATTAAGGATATGTGCAATGGAATTTGAGACAGGAGGTGCAACTATTCATAGAAAAGAGCGGCAAAATGTAATAAAGATGGTGCTAGTTTTTGCACCCAGCATTTCCAGTGAATCACTAAAGTGGAAAGCACAGAAGTAGAAGATGGATCAGGGGGGGGTTACGTGTTTTGTTGGGTAGCTGAAAGAAGTATTTGTGCCTGTGAGTGAAGGAAGGTGAGACAGTAGATGGGCTTGTTGATGGTACAAAATGACCTGAACAACAAATAAGTTTGCCAAATTATTTCAGAAGGCTGGATCTCATTTTAGTGATAGAAATAATATTATTCTGAGAACTGTCAATTTATGCTGTATCTTTGATAACTTTCCAGAAAAGTTTAATCTTAGCAGACCTGGCTAGTTTTCTTGATTCTAAGTTAAGTAGATATTCCATGTTTAACTGCCAATTTGCATTGATGTTTGGAACTTTTATATCATCTTAGTTGGATGATTTGCATTTATTACCTTTTTTCCATAATTTTTACAAGTTTTTTATGCCATTGTTAAGCTGTAATGCAGACTTTGGTTTTGACTCTGAGATATATTTCCATCACTGGAGCTGGACTTGATTTAGATCTGTCTATGGAAATAAATGGTGATGTTGCATCATAAAGGGGGTCTCCATTATTGTTGTTAATGAGTCTGGCAGTTAGCTGGCTTTCTTTTTTTTTCCAAAAAGGGCTTGTGTATGACGTCTGTGGGGATGTCTTGGGGGAAATTGTATGAAATTATTGCCTGTAGGGGGTGGCTTGAGAGATTTGAATGAGATTATTGCCTGTAAGGTGTGGCTTTGGGAACTTGTAAGAGATTATTGCCTATAGGGAAGGGCTTGAGGCATTTGTAGGATATTACTACCTGTAGGGAAGGGCTTAGGGGATTTGTAGGAGATTATTGATTGTAGGGGGTAGATTGGGCAATTTTTAGGAGATTATTGGCTGTAGTCAGTGGCTTTGCAGACTTGTAGGACATTATTTGAAACCACAAAACAAAACTGCAAACAAAAACAACCAGCCAGTGAATCCACCAATATATTATTAAAATAATAAAATAAGCTCAGCTCTAACATCTCAGCTCTCCACACAAGCCTTCAAGAAGTAAAAGCACATCAAAGAAACTTGCCTCATATAGTATATTCAATTAAACAATTAATTACTTAAACAATTAAATCAGATATTTTCAATTAAGCTCTTCAATAAGACCATATGGATACAAAGTGCTAAATTTTGAATATATAAAGACTCCTTAATCAAAAGCCGTTTTTTTAAAAAACATTCATCAAATGCTGACACTTTCATTTTGTTTAATACAGTACCCTGAAACCTTCACTGCTACTATTATGGAAACATTCAAAGTGAGTAGCTATAGAACTTTCTTGTTTCCTGTTATTAATATCTCTTATATGCTCAAGCATTCTAACCTTAAATGCCCTTTCAGTTTCTCCAATATAAAACAAATTACAGGTGTATCTATAACTCCTTCTGTGTTGTACGTAAAACTGCAGCATGTATCAAATGGAATATGATTAGTATAACTAAATTTATCTATTACATATTTGCAAGCCTTACATTTTTTACAACAAGAAGTACCCAATGGAGGTATATTTGAATTAATTCTAACATCTGAGGGACAAAACTTTCCTTTAACAATAAAATTATGTATGTTTCTACCTATTCTATAGGAAATGCTTAGTTTAGCATTAACCAAGAAGAAACATTTTTCAAGGAACACAAATAGTTCCAAAAATATTTAATTACTTGGGAAATTTCAAAACTAAAACACCCAAACGTAGAAACAAAATAAATAGATTCAAAAGGTTCTATTTGAGCCATTTTATGTGAAACCATCATATATGGATTATTATATGTATCATTTACAAAAAAGCCAGACCATAACTTTTTCCAGCTTCTTTCCATTAAGTTCTTATCATAACCCATTTTCTCAAACATATCCACAGTTACTTGTAATTCTCTTTTTAGATCTCTAATATTATTACATAATCTAGATACCCTAAGCATCTCACCATATGGAAGTGCTTCTAAGGTATGAGTAGGATGACAGCTATCCCTATATACAAACTGTGTACCCTGATCAAACTTTCTGTGGACAGTAGTATGTAAAGTCGTCCCATTAACAATACTCAGTTGTGCATCCAAAAAAAGGAATGCATTTTCAAATTAATAATCCATCAAATTGTAAATTAAATCTATGAAGGTGTAAAGATTGAACAAATTGTTCAACCATATCATCTCCACCCTGGGCAATAAAAATCAAATCATCAATATAACAGAAATATCTAACAACATACTGACAAAAAAATGTGCTTCTATAAATATATTCTAATTCAAAAAGACCCATACTAAGATTAGCATACATGGGGGCAAAAGCAGCTCCAATGGCTGTACCCTGTTTCTGTCTAAACAGAGTATTATTAAACTCAAAAAAATTATTAGTAAGACAGAAATGGATAAGATCTACAATATATTCTGTAACTGGAGAAGTTCCTAGAAAGAATCGAACTGCCTCTAAACCAAAGGCATGACCTATCCTAGTATATAGACTCTTAACATCTATTGTAAAAAATACATATCACTGCTCCATTGTATATCACTAATTTTATGTATGAAATCAAATACATCTCTAATGTAAGAAGGGAGTTTATATACTGCAGGACTCAAATAGTGATGTAAAGAAACACCTAAGGCATGTGTGAAATAATCACAACCAGCCAGTATAGGCCTTCCTGGTGGTTTATTTAAATCATTGTGCACTTTAGGAAGGCAATAAAAATATGCCATTTTACTATCTCTTATATGAAATTTATTCTTAATATCTGAATCTGTAAAATATCCAAGTCTGTTACCTTTAGATAAAAGTTCATGATATTCCTTTAAAGCTTGATTATACACTGACATATCAATAATTTCATAAGTTTGATTGTCATTCAAATGTTCCATACACATAGAGAAATACTGAGCATAATGCATAATAGCTAATTTATTTCCTTTATCTGAGGGTTTGAATATAACATTATCCATTTTACTTAATGTTTTAAGAGCTTTCCATTCCATCATAGATAAGTTATATTCAATATGCCCTCTATTTTTATCAAATTTTATAAAATCATCATGAAGTGCAAAATTTAACATATTCGAAAAATGCATTACTTCATTTAGAGTAGGGAGGTATAAACATACTTTTAGTGTGTATATTACTTGTATCTAACCTACAACAAGCATTGAACGAAGAATCTGACTCACAAGTAACAAATCTATCATCGGAATTACTTATATTATCAATGTTATCTACAGAGTCATTTTTTACAGTAGTATTCCTGAAAAAGTATTTTAAATGTAGTTTTCTACTGAACCTGAAAACATCACATTTAATGTCATGAATACGAGGCACTACAGTAGGAACAAACTTTAAGCCTCGATTCAGAACTGAATATTCATAGTCTGTAAAAACATGTCCAGATAAGTTTATTATATAACTATTACTAACTGGAGGTATAGTTGGATCTTTTACCTCATTTATACCCCCTCTGTGGGTAAAAGTCTCTCTGGAACTGTCCTTGTGCTTCACAAACATGTTTTGTGCCTTGTCTGCCCCCACGGGAATGAGAGGGCTCACACTGAAAGGTCCGAAGATATCGTTCTGGTTGTTGTGCTGTTGGTAAAGCAGGATAGTCTTCCAAATTATCATAGTCATCATCACAGGATGTATAAAATCCATCTGAAGCAGAAAAGGAGGAATTGTGTATCTGGGAACCGTTATCTGGCTTTTGGAATCTCACATGATTGCGAGACTTCTTTCTATTGGCCCTGGAAATAAACGCCTTCCCGTTCTCATAATCACGCAGATCTCTTATCAGCTTTCATTTCTTTCTATCCACTAATTCCACCTCATAATTCTTATGTTTTGAATTAATATCATTTAAATAAGTAATAAGTACAGATGCATAAGTACCTGATGACAAGGTATTGCAATTTAGTTTAAATTGTTCTTTTAGTTCATTTTGCTCAACCCTGTCATGATCTATGAGAATATTCACCCATTCAAGGGTACACTTATGTGCTGCTGATACCCAGCGCTTATGGAACTGCATATCAGTTACATTCTGTAAATCAAAGGGCAGAGTAGGATCTTTATATACTCTCAGCCCTCTGGGTGTAATGTCTAAGTCAAGATATTTTTGCAGCCCCATTAGATTAAAGAAGGTAGCAGTTTCTTTCCACATAAGTTTGTCAAGTTGTTCAAATAAAGACTTACTTTCTTGTGGTAGAGACAAAGGCAATCTTCTTCCTACATTCTCAAAAGAATTATAACGGTGCTGGTTCCTCTCTTGTTCCCATCTTTCCCAGGAAATACAGGGATTTGGCATATTAGGCACATACGTAGTTACTGCATGAGAAGATGTATTTCTTTCCGAAGAGTTGTTCAAAAAATTGTCCAAAGACATCTGAGAACCATTTCCTATGGTTTCTCGAAACATACGAGGCAAGTTGTATTGGGGATCACTGGCCATAGAGCAATATATGAAAACCACAAAACAAAACTGCAAACAAAAACAACCAGCCAGTGAATCCACCAATATTTTATTAAAATAATAAAATAAGTTCAGCTCTGATGCTTCGGCTCTCCACACAAGCCTTCAAGGAGTAAAAGCATATCAAAAAAACTTGCCTCATATAGTATATTCAATTAAACAATTAATTACTTAAACAATTAAATCAGATATTTCAAATTAAGCTCTTCATTAAGACCATATGGATACAAAGTGTTAAATTTCAGAATACATAAAGACTTCTTAATCAGAAGCCGTTTTTTTTAAAGACATTCATCAAATGCTAACACTTTAATTTTCTCTAATACAGTACCCTGTAAACCTTCACTGTTACTATTTTGGAAACATTCAAAGTGAGTAGCTATAGAACTTTCTTGTTTCCTGTTATTAATATCTCTTATATGCTCAAGCATTCTAACCTTAAATGCCCTTTTAGTTTCTCCAATATAAAACAAATTACACGGGCATTTAAGTGCATATATAACTCTTTCTGTGTTGCACGTAAAACTGCAGCATGTTTCAAATGGAATATGATTAATATAACTAAATTTATCTATTACATATTTGCAAGCCTTACATTTTTTACAACAGGAAGTACCCAATGGAGGTATATTTGAATTAATTCTAACATCTGGGGGACAAAACTTTCCTTTAACAAAGAAATTATGTATGTTTCTACCTCTTGTAGGACATTATTGCCTATGGGGGGTTTGGAGGATTTTAGGAGATTATTGAATATAGGGGTAGCTTGGGGGATTTGTAGAAGATCATTGACTATAGTCGGTGGCTTTGAGGATTTGTAGGAGAGTGCTGGCTATAGTCGGTGGCTTTGGGGATTTGTAGAAGATTATGGTCTGTAGGGATGTCTTGGGGAATTCATAGGAGATTATCACCTATATGGATGACTTGGGGAATTTGTAGGGGATTATTGCCTGTAGGGGGTAGCTTGAGGGATTTGTAGGAGATTATTGGCCGTAGTTGGTGGCTTTGGAGATTTGTAGAAGATTATTGGCTGCAGTGAGTGGCTTCAGGGATTTGTAGGACATTATTGCCTATGGGGGGCTTGGGGGATTTGTAGCAGATTATTGCCTGTAGAGGGTGGTTTGGGAGATATGTAGGAGATTATTGCCTGTAGGGGTTTGCTAGGGGAATTTGTAGAAGATTATTGGCTGTAGTGGTCGGCTTTGGGGATTCGTAGGACATTATTGCCTATTGGGGGACTCGGGGCTTTGTAGCAGATTATTGCCTGTAGGGGGTGGCTTGGAGGATTTTTAGGAGATTACTGGCTGTAGGGAGTAGCTTGGAGGACTTGTAGGAGGAAATTATTGCCTGTATAGGAGGATGATTACTGAAAGCATTAAGACAGGATGAAATATATTCTAGCCTGATGAATGTTTGTTATGAAAATGTTAAATAAGGAACTCTTTTCATATTAAGTTTAGCCCTGGAAGCAAATCTTACTGTCTGAGTGACATCTAAGGTCTAAGGTCACCTTTAATAATAATATTACCTTCTGGTGCATTAGAATGCATGGAACTTACAATTGCATGGACTAGGCTAGGGGAAGTGAGCGCAGGGATATAAAATACTGTTATAAAAAGTTTTACTGTTACTAATTATTAGTTTGACAATTAACCAATTGGGTAAGATTATTTTCTTAATTAAAAGCATAAAATCCTCATTTAACTTCCTGCCAGGTCTTTTGTCATAGAATATTTTTTAGTTATCATGAAAGAACAATGGGATACAGGAAATGGATTTTAACAGAGTTTCTATAAACTTTACAAAGCCTGGGTTGGGTAGTATTACCCACGACGTGAAAGTGCTCCATTTGTTGTTGGGACTTGACACATTTACCACATAATATTTTGAAGCCTTTAGCTGCTGTTAATATAGTTTTTGTGATGGAATGTGTACTAGGGAATGGATGAGATGTGGGAGGGAGGGTAAGTGTGAGCAAATTTGGGTGTGTTTGGTCTTGGATGGGACTAATGTTATCTGGTCATAGCAGAAGCAGTTTGAGATAAGTTAATGACTAATGTCTTCTAACACATTTTGAGACCAAATTCTTAAGTATAATTGGAAGTGGGGGAGACAGAGAGCATTGGTCTACATGAAAGGCCAGGGGAAGTGAGATATGATAAGATGAGTTTGTGCAGGTGATGTCTGACTATTAGGATGAGATATTGAGTTGAAGCAGTAGTCAGAGATGAATAGTAAGAAAAAAGAGCAGGGGAAAGAGATTAAACTGAAAAGGGTGAGGATGTTTGTAACCGAGATGACCCTTGATATGAGTAGAAGAAGAAAGGATAATAGTAGTGAAGATAGGTGGGCTTTTTTAGCTATGACATTATTATGAAAGCAGTAGAGTGAGAGAATTTTAGATAGCCAGCAGGTCGTATAAGTTGAAAACCTCAAGTAAGACATGTCACCATATTCATTTTGATTATGTGTGGACTTGTACTTCAGCCTTGTGAGGTTTCTGATCCGTTAAGGTATCTTTGGGCATGTCAAGACATACCTGGTATCATAAAATGGTTCCCTAATTTAATCAGGGCTTACTTTATTTTATTTAGTTATTTATTAAGTTATCAGGAAAGTCCGACTGGGTAATAACCCATTTTCAGTGGAGGCCCAGGTAGAAAAGGTCCACTGTATTACATGAAGGCTAAAAAAAAAAAACAGTAGAATATAGCAAATATAAACATTTGGAAATAGAAAGAAAGCCTAGTGAGATAACTAGCCATACTCTGTTTAACTTACAAGGGGTGAAAAGAGAGAGAGAGACTGAGATAAAAGTAAAGGGGAGACTAAGTAGGAAAAATACATGAAATCAAGAGACAGAGAGAGAGATAGAGATTAGTTGTAAAAAAGATGTTTAATAAAGTTAACAAAGTGTGTCAGAGTTGAGAGAGACAGTGGAATTTGATTACTAAAGTAAAAGATGTGTATACAAGAGAAGATAAGAGTAGAGAAAGTATGCATATAAAGTTACTAGAGAAATGCATATGACTATTTGAAGGATATGTACTTCGGTAGCGTAGCAAGTAAGTAAGATTTTCTGCAGTAGAGATAGTAGTGAGGGTGCGGCTGTGGTGGTGCAGCAGTTACCGTTACCACCTCACAGCAAGAGGTTCTCCGTTTCGATTCTCAGCTGGGGTGCCTTCTGTGCGGAGTCTGCATGTCCTCCCTGCAGTTGCGTGGGTTTCCTCTGAGTGCTCCGGTTTCGTCCCACATCCCAAAGACATGCTGTAGGTGGACTGGACTCTCTAAATTGGCCCTAGGTGTGTACCTTCTGTGGAAGGTTGGGCACCAGGCTGGCAACTCAACACTGTAAAACTCCACTGCCAATCTTTCTGCAGACCGTTGTTCTACTGTGGCGCCTGCTAACTGGGAAAAGCTGGAAGAAGAGATAGTAGTGAGGTAGGGAAGATGGATAGTAAGTCATAAAGATGAAAAATTATTATACATGGAGGAACTGAAGGGAGAGGATAGCTGCAAGAAAGTAGACCAAGACATAAAGCTGTTGTTAGAAGATGAAGGTATGGTAAAGTGAAAAAGGCAGTATAGGATGGGCTATTCTGGTGCAGAGCGCAAACAAAGCCAGGAATTAGAAATATTTTTAAATACATTTTGAACATGTGGAGGTTGGGTGATGACCAAGCTGTTATAGGGAACAAGTTCTAGATTGTTGTTACATTGTTTGGTTTGAGTATGATAAGGAGTTGCTTCTAATTTGATCTTATAGGACTTTATAGAGTGCAGTTTTAGAGAATTGTACTAAGAGCTGGTCTGGCTGAAAGTGTGTTTATTTATTTATTTATTTGTGCTATGATTAATTGGGTGTATGTAAGGTTGTGAGGTAGGGCTAACCAACTTAGTTATTTTTGTGAGGTAAATTAATGCCTTTGATTAGGTTTGCTTGCAGCAAAGCATGCAATCTTGAAATAACATTGCTCAAGTTTAGTTTTTAGAGGTTTGGAGGTTTGTAAGGATGAGTGCTCCATATATAATTTAAGTGTTAGAAGGGTTACTTTAGTATTAGTTGTGAGGAAATTATTTGTTCTGTAAAATATTCCTAACTTTTGGTGTGCTCTTTTAAATTGAATTTAGAACATGTAGGCTGAATGTTTTGCTGTCATCTATATTCATGCCAAGTAGTTTTGTTTAAGATACTACTTCAATATTACTATTGTTTAAGGAGGTGATTTTGATGTTACTTTTGTCAAGGTTTTTTTCACTTGGAAAAAACAGGAGTAACACAGCCTGTTTTAGGACTGAACAGCGAATATATTGTTGCCGGATTTCAATGGAGTTTAAGGTTTCTTGTGTTATTTGTTGAAGATGGTTTGAGCTATCAGAGGAGAAAATGAGAATAGATAACCTCCATATTATATAAGAAAAGCTTGTTGGGAAGAAGTAAATAGATTGTTGGTGAATATGTTAAACAGGGGATTGAAAATAGAGCTTTTGTGTACACCTGTGGTAACTGTCAGGAAAGTGGACAGGCTGTAGAGTTGCTTAACAGATTGTTGTTTGTTAGACAAGTAGCTTCTGAACCAGGTGAAAGTAGAGTGTGAGAGACCAATGGAAGACATTTTGTGTAGGTGTTGTGTGTGTTATCAGGCCTTAGGTTAAAGAGGACCATCATCCCTCAGTTTGTTGATGGCATCATAAGAAGGATATGAGGGTAGTGGTAGTACAATTTGCTGGGCAGTAGCCATGCTGTGTAGGTGTCAAGAGTTTTGTTGAAGGAGGCACTGAAGAAGTTGCTTGTGGAAGTTTTCCCAATATTTCTGAGAGGTGGGATAGGATGGTGATGGATATTTCTGTTGAGGTTTTTTTTTAGTGGGAGTATATGTGATTTTTTTTCCAGAATAAAAAAACATAGGATTGTTGTATGGATCTTTTTATAAGGACTGACACTGGGTGTACTGTAGCACTGGCTGCTATCTTGAGAAATTCAGGTAGGAGGTTAACAATGGATTGTGAGCATGGTTTGAGGTTGTAAAGTATTTTTTATATATGAAGGAGGGACAGTTTTTAAGATGAAAGGTAGTGTAATAGTAGGGGGGATTGGCAGGGGTAGGGGTATTATGGGTGCAAGGGTTTGTTTTTGTTAATGAAGTAGGTATGAAACTGGCAATCAGTTTCAAGTAGGGAGAGGTTAGGTGAAGGATTAGGATTGTTTTTTGCCCCTGGAAGTATTAAGCCTTTGATAGAGGACCAGACCTTTTTTTGGGATTTTTGCCTATGGCAGTTTTACAGATTACTGCCATGTTCTTTTTTGTTACTATTTACCTGTTTTTTGTACAGTTTCAAAGCCTCTCTTAGCCCATCGTTCTATGGTTTGAAATCTACCTGTCAAATATTCTTTTTTTTTATCAAATTTCTCTTAAACCTTTTTTAATTGCAAAACCATTCAAGCATAGGTAGATGTGTTTAGCTTTGCTTATATATATATATATATATATATATATATATATATATATATATATATATATATATATATATATATATATATATATATATATATATATATATATGTAGATATATATTTTTTTTTAGTATTAACAGATGCTTGAGTAAATAAAACAAAAGTTTATATATGTATATATATATATATATATATATATATATATAAAGTGATATTTAATAATTTTACAACATTAGGATGTTATACCATTGCCTTTTATGCATTTAAGTGTTTATTATAATGTCACTTTAAGTGTTCAGAGTGAGTTAACTGAAGAAGGGATGTTAATGGATACATGCGGTGATTTATGCTACTATGTATGTATTCTACCTATTCTCCAAAGTTCAGCTGTACACCACAAATTTATTCATTACCTTTATTTTTAAATTATTTTTTTCTTGTTTGTTCTCTCCACTGTAACTGTTGATGTGCTGGATACCACTGTAAAAACATGTCTATTGTAATTTGTATGTATACTGATCATGTCTAAATATCTAAATGTATCTGTAATTTTTCTATGTGAAGCTTTTCTCCCAGAGCCTCTGCTGAAAAAGGGCCATTTTGGGTCAGTCAGACACCCCCAGTTAACAAATGTAAAATAAAATAAAAATAAATATACTGAATGATTTGGTTCATTTTTTATGTCTAATGAAGCGTTCAGTAAGAATGTGTAAAAGGCAAAAGCACTAACATTCGTTTGATTTTCTTGGTTTCATTAAAGGAGTTTGCTACTTTGTCCATGGTGTCATCCCTGGATTTTGTTTTTCTACAAACCAGAACCTATTGATATCTTACATCTCCCTATTCTCCACTCTTCACTCACTTCTTTACTTTGATCAATTTCTCTCCCTTGTTTCTCTTTCTAAATATGCCATATCCCTGTTTTCTTCTTTCACATGATATTGCAATTCCTGTTTGTATTATACTAACTTACCTTTAATTTCTCTATAAATTAGCTAAGGTTTCTCTAAATATTAAACCACTGCCATATACATGGTGGGCCAGATTCATGAGCGCTTACACTAAGTGCACACTAAGTGTACATGATCTATACTCAAGAACATTCCTACCACACTTTTTGTGCTATCTGTTCACTCATAAAGATTATACTACACTTTGTGGTAACCTTTATGAATCCTCTCAATATTTAAGGCTGCAAGAAAATCAGTAGGAAAACTAAAATTAGGAGGAAGATTGTGGGAGTTATGCTTGTGTTGTCTGTTCACTCAGAATGGTGTACATTTAGTATATACTTAGTCGGAACCAGAACCAGCAGAAGGTGACCTAGGCAGCAGGCAGTTGCCTAGAGCCTGTATTGATTGGGGAAGGCATGTGTTTGATTGTAGGGCCCCATGTTGGCTTCTGGAGGCAATAAAAAATAAAATTATTTATAAATAAAAAGACGGAAGACATACTTTTGTAAATAAAAAGTCTGAAAGACATCTGTAAAACTAAAGGGCTTTAGGACCTTGTGAGAGACTTCTATAAGAAAAGAAAACCTCAGAAACCTCTAGAATAGCACTGAGCATCCTAACATATACATGCTAGCAGAGCAGGATATGGCCATCCAGCACAAAGAGCTAGCAAGAGGAGAAGTGCGTCTTTGTGTGTGTGTGTATATGTGTGTGTTTGCGTGTGTGTGTGTGTGTGTGTGTGTGTGTGTGTGTGTGTGTGTGTGTGTGTGTGTGTGTGTGTGTGTGTGTCTGTGTGTGTGTGTGTGTGTCTGTGTGTGTGTGTGTGTGTGTGTGTGTGTGTGTGTGTGTGTGTGTGTGTGTGTGTGTGTGTGTTTGTGCGATATGCCCCAGTTAGAGGTGGCAGTTGGTTAACTTATTCAGGCTCAAACCATGTACCTTGATTACAGGAGACTATAGCCTGAATCTTCTGCACCAACTACCTAACTGCCATCAGCAGGTGCATTTTCAAGGACTGTTGAGCCTCAGTGCATTGTCAAAGAATGCTGAGTTTCTGTGCATTTTCAAAGAATGTTGAGTTCCAGTCCACTTTCAAGAAATGTTGAGTTCCAATGCATTTTAGTTTCTGTGCATTTTCAAAGAATGTTGCATTTCAAATAAAGAGTAGTTTACTATTACTCATACTAAGTCTGTTTTCAATCTGTAACTGTTTTGTTTAGCAAATGGCCATCATCAGTGTTTGTGCTATAAAATTTGAAAGCAGTGTTAGTAGTATAGTAGGTGGACTACTTGCCTTGGGTGCAGAAAGCTTTGGGTTCTACTTCAACACCATGTAGATGAAGTACTGATATTTCAGTGCCCTTTAAGGGGGGATGGGGTGCTGCACTTCTGAGTTTGTCCTCCTGTCCGCCTAGTAACTATGAACCTGTTGTCAGTTTGACAGACATTCCCTATTAAAATATTAACAACTTAACAATTTTTTAATGTAACATGAACAATTTGTTCTTCAAGGGCAGCAGGTACTGAATTTATATATGGAATACTAAAATGTAATTTTTTTTGCCCGCAGCAGCCTCTTCATTAGTTGTAGATCTCTTTAATGTGGTATTATTCGGATGACTTTTACTTCTGCAGAGATTGTGTATATTGACTGATATTTGTGGATTGCAAAGATGAAAGTATGAGTGGCCTTTTGAGATCAGAATGTTCTGCAATGAGTAGTTTTGTCATTATTGAGTCATATGTTTTTTATTGCTTACTGGAAAAATGTTTAAACCTACAAATTTAAAACACATTCTAATAAATGATGCTGTATTATACAAGGAATTTAATTTAATACAATCAGGATGGTATACCAAAGAACACATGCATGTATGCATGGTCCTAAAAATGTGTGCAAGGGTCCTATGGCAAACAAGGTGATAAAAATAAAAAAGTGACTAATTTAAAAGACATACATGAGTGCTTTAGGAAATATTATGAAGAAATTACTAACAAAGAGACAGACTTAGAAATCAACAATATAAGTGATGACTTTTTGAAAGACAATATAAGGTTTAAATTAACCAAAGAATAAAGATCCAAAATTAATAATTCATTCTCTTTTAAGGAGTTAAAAGATCAAATTAATAATGTTAAACCAAATACAGCCTCTGATCTTGGTGGTATAATCCCAGAATTATACAAATTATTCCCAGAGAATATTTTAAATATCCTATAAAAGTTTTTGAATAAGTGAAACATATGTCAACCACCCCCCTATAAACATTCCCTAACTCCTATCTAGAAACCAAATAGAGATTCTAACTTATGTTCTTCTTACTGTCCCATTTCATTATTAAATGTTACTTATAAAATATGTATGTCTATTCTTGCAAAAAGATTGAATCTTATTATGCCAGGATTAATAAATGTTGATCAGACTGCTTTTAGACTACATAGAAAGGTTCAGGATAACATAATTAGAATTAATAATTTAATAGATCTAACTAATAAAAACAAAACAAACTAACTATAATAAGTTTAAATATAAATAAGGCTTTTGATTCTATTACCTGGAATTATTTCTTCAAGGCACTTAAACAATATGCATTTTTTCTAGATTTTATAAATCTTATAACTAATCTATATTGTAGCTCATTCTCTTTTATTAAAATCAGCTCTTTTCTTACTAGCTCTTTCAAAATATTAAAAGGTACAAAACAGGGTTGTCCCTTGCACATCTATTATTTGCAGTAGCAATTGAACCTTTTGAAAACTTTATTAAATCTAATAGCAAAATTCAGTGATTCTCAATAGATGAAATTATTCCTGTAAAATTCAGATATTTGCAGATGACATTTTAATAACAAGTGGTGATGCTGAAGCTTCAATAAAAAATTTAACCAAGTATATTAATTACTTTGAAAAAAAGCATCAGGTTTAACATTTAACCCTGATAAAATAGAAACGTTACTTATTAATAAAAATGTTAATAATTATTTAGGAAACTATAAGAATTTTATTTGGGACAATTCACAAATTAATTATCTTGGAATTATAATTAAATCTACTGTAGAAGACACAAGAGCAGTAAGCTATAATAATTTAATAGACACTGTTACTAAAATAATTATTAATTAAAACATTTTTTTACAATGGAAGATAGACTTACTTTAATAAAAATGATAATCCTACCAATAATACTTTTCTATCTACACTCACTAATTTCTCCTTCCTAATATACTTTGATTGATATGTTAAAAGTTACCAAGAAGGTGGATTAAGTTTAACAAAAGTTGAATTATATGCCAAATCCATATTCTCATTTTGATATCTCTAATGGTAAATTCCTCTTACCAATCCACTTAGAAATCTATTCATGAACGATTAATAGATACAAACAGCTATGTCATAGAATCATTCTCTAAATCTGGAATTAATAGATTTTACTGGATCTTGAAAGACTTGTGTTTAAATGTAATGAAAAAATATCATCCTTCTCTCTCTAAATCCTAATTTTATATATATATATATATATATATAGAGAGAGAGAGAGGATTAAAGATTTATTGTTTTTATTGTTCCCTATATCAAATACTGTGGGTTGTTTGGGAACTTTTAATATAAACAAGATGCTAAACCTTCGAGAAGCAAATTTAACCTTTTGGCATAAATTCTTAATCAGAAATAAATCACAAAATACAGATTATCTTCTTGCAAGACATTGCCTAGAAAATATTTGTTTGACTATACAACCTTGTAAAAATATGTTAGTGATAAAATCAAAATCTCCATGGCTATCCAAAAAACATATTCCAAAGATACTTGAGTTTTTTCCAAACCAATAGTAACTCAAATAATAATAAATCATATATATCAGTAAATTATAAAATAATAAGAGAAGAGTTTGGTTCTACAGAGTCATTATTTTGGAATTACTCAACTAAGATTAATGAAAAGCCTTTTCTGATGAAGATAAAAGCTTAATTCTTAAATCCGTGGGAAAATCTACTTTGTCTCTTTATTGTAAAATATATACATGGATAATTTCTTCACAGAACTATTTAACTCAACATAAAGTGGCTTTAATATATAATAAGAGAAAAAAATGGAGGTATAATGAAGTCTCTAACTCAGACTGGTTTCATATGATATTGGATTGTAAAATAGTAACTCCTTTTGGGTTGAATTTAGAAATTTTGTCCAAACTTTGCAACAGACAATTGTATCATTTCTAACTCCTTGATCTTATTTAATGCTCCAGTTCTGGATCCCATTCTTAAAGTGCACGTGCCTCTCCTTTGGTCCATTTTAGCTATAGGAAGAAAAATAGTCACAAAGAATTGGAAATGTAAAACTATTCTTTCTTTCATTGAATTTATTAATTTAGCAAAAAATGTCTGTAAAAAAAGAATTGCCAACTGCCAAAATGAGCACTTTGAATATTACTCACCAGTTTAGATTTTGGTCAGAATTAAGTGATTTGCTTTATAAATTTTAATGATTTAGTTTTCTATGTTTGATTTTGTTGTTTTTTCTTCTATTTGTCTTTAAATAATTTTGTACAATTTAGTTTTAAAATTAATAAAAGTTGTTTAAAAATAAAATGCAAAAATATATTGTGGTATTCTTTAGTTTCAAATATAATTCTGGTGTCCACACCAGCAAATTAGCAATTTTCAGAGCAGTCATTGATACCTCAGTGTCTTTAAAAGACTCCCATGTTTTGTGGTCTTAATCTCAGCTGGTCATCAAGATGGACAGAACACATGATCATTAAGTTATAAGTAGAATTGAGACTGTCATATTACTTGACACTTAACATTACAGAATAAGAAACTCAGCAACCACAGAATCTGGTAGGCAGGGTTGCACTCTAGTCAGTTTTGGGAAGAAATTCTTGATAAGCCTGGAAGAAAAAAATGGCTAGAAAGTTGGTTGGAATAAATATAAGGAGACATACCTGCTTGAGGTGGGAGATGGAGATAATGAGGTATATGATGAAACATTGTGTGATTCAATTTCTGATAAACTGTGGGCTTTTGCACTGGTTATGGTCATTTTTCTGTTCCTGTTTTGCCTTCTAAAAGTACTTTTATGCCACCCAGATGTTCCCATACTATATATATATGTTTGAAAACATGATCTACAAGATAGTGAAATGTGAATTTGGTTCTTTTTTTAAACAAAGTAAAGTATATAATTTAACAAAAAATGCTTGCACAGATTTGCCGAATGTATGTCAGCATCTAAATGAATTTGTTTTAAAGAGGCTGACAAGGGAGGTAATTGAGTTATTATGAACCGAAGCCATTATGGCAACATGGTCAGTGAACTTTTGTTTAAAGTAGGTAATTATAAAAAACTTTGTAATAACCCAGTTAAGCAATTTAGTCTGGAATTGAGTGAGCTGTTGGAGGGAGGGGAAATACTTGGTTTCCTGGGGAATAATGATGTGAAAAAGATAATTATGAAAGAACCCAGGGTCCCTAAATTCTATGCCATTCCAAAAATCCATAAACGTTTAATTAACTCCCCAGGTAGACCCATATTTTCAGGAATAAGCTCTTATTTAGAACATGTAGGTTTGTTTCTTGATTTCCATTTCAAAAAATACCTGTTGAAGGTAAATTATCATATAAAAAAACAAATGAAGTGTGTGAAAATTTACATAATATGTAGTGGAATAATGACTATTTGTGGGCAATTGTGGATGGTAATGCACTATATACCAATATTGAGATTAGGTGGGGGTTGGAAGCTATGGCTAGAATAATGGGGGAAGGACCCCGTACTTCCTTTTTGTTGTCTAATTTGGAGTTTTGTCTAACCCATAATTATTTTAAGTGGAAGGACCAATTTTTCTTACAGATGAGAGGAACAGCAGTGGGGGAAGCTTATGCCCTCACATATGCTATTATCTATATGGGTGGCTTTGTAAAACAGTTTATGCATTTGAATGATTGTTAGGAATGCGATATACTATAAAATGTATATTGATGATTTAATTGTTGTGTGTAAAGGCAATCAGGGGAAGATTTTGAGATTTATGGAGCAGATCAATGAAAGCTTTTACGGCTTAAAATTTATGTGGAATTTAAATCCACGTAATATGGTGTTTTTGGATGTGGAATTTTATGTGGACAATGATTATAGGGTTCAACATAGACTCTATAGGAACCACACTTCAGTTAATAATTTCCTTCATGCTGATAGCATGCATCCACCTCATTTAATAAATTATTTACCTTATGGTGAATTTAGGAAAATTTATCACAGTACTTCAGGTCACATGTTAAGGAATGTGTATTTGGACCAGGTATACGACAGGTTGATTTTTTATGTCTATTCAGAGCATGCTCTTTTGAGGGCTAGAAATAAGGTTTTGGGATGTAATGGTAAGATAGGAACAAGAACTATTTTGAGATACATGGCCAGTACAAATTTTGAAGATGGAAAGAAGAAATAATTTTTTGTCACTAGATTTTCCCCTTTTTCCAAGACTTTGGAAAATATAGTAAGACATTTGTGGTATGTGATATGTGGTGATATCTCTATCAGACACATTTTTTCTAAACATATCACTTTTTCATATGGTAGATACAGTAACTTGAAGGAGTTATTGAGTGGAGAGGGGGTCAAAGTGAATTCAAAAGGTGCAGTGGGGATACACATTTGCAGTAACTGCTCTGTGTGTAGCAGAGTTAGGAATTTGGATGATAATATAATTAATGGTAAAAGGTACAAAGCCACTGAATATTTTAACTGTAATTCGTAGGTTCATAGGTAGGTACTAGGCTATTGGCTCTAAGGCCTATATAAGCCTAGCCAAAAAGGTACCCTGGCTTTCGTCATCCAAAAAAATTATTTTCTTGTGCTCCTATCGAGCAAAGCCACAGAAGTGATCCTTTGGTGAATTTCCTATTGTCCCATCCAATCATCAGGATTTTTCTTGCAGAGTGCTAATGAGGAGCTTTGTTTGATATAGATAGGTAGCTTGTTCCAGAGTATGGGAAGTCTCTGGGACAGGAATCTATCCCTCCAGCATGTTCTGTTTATTGTGGTGACAAGGTTTACGTCCCTAGAGCATTTAGCTCAGAAGGATTGAGATTTCTTTAAGTGGAGCATGTCCAACAGCTCTGGGTTTGACATAGCTTTGTATGTTAGGCAGAGATCACCTCTGAGTAGGCGATATGTGACTGAGTAAAGCTTGAGTTTTTTGAGACGGTCTGTGTAGGGCATCTGTTTGAGGCTGATAATCCTCTTTGTGAGGTATTTCTGTGGCCTTTCCAGTTGTTGTAGATGTTTTGTGAGGTACATACCAAAAGAGGCATTGTAGTCTACAATGGGTCTAATGAGTGATGAGTAAAGGGGAACAATTACCTCTTTTTTCCTGGATGAGAAACCTTTTGTGATGAGGTGTGCCATGTAGAAGGATTTCCTGACTACTGTGGCAATGTGATTTTTAAAGGAGAGACTACTTACCCACCTGTGTCCCAAGGTCTCTTATCACACTTTCAGTGAGGCCCTTTTGTAGGATGTCCACATCGTTAGGAGTTTCGATTATGGCTCCTAGTTTGCAGTCATCTATGAACTTCATTAGCCAAAGACCTTCTGTGTTAGCCTGTACTTCAGAGAAGTAGATACCAAACAGGCGAAGACCCAGGACTGATCCCTGTGGTACTCCACTTGTCACTGTTCTGAAGTCAGATTTGGAGTCTGCTACTTTCACAGTGTGGGTTCTGTCAATGAGCCAGTTGGCAACCCATCTTGTGACATAGGGATTTATACCTAGTGAGTTTATCTGTAATTCCAGAGTGGGGGATGTTGTTGAAAGCCTTAGCGAGATCTAGATAGGCTGCGTGAACCACCTTACCCTCATCTACAGCTTTGGTGACTGCTTCAAAGAAGTCTATCAGGTTTAGGAGACATGACCTGCCTTTTACAAACCTGAACTGGATGGGGTCCAGAGTTTGGAGATTACCAATGTCTTTGTTTATAAGTTCCATGATGATACATTCCATGGCCTTGCAGATCAGGCTTGTCAGGCTAATGGGATGGTAGTTCCTGTGGTCCGTGGTGGATCCCCCTTTGTGGAGTGGGATGACAATCACTGTGCACCATTCAGTGGGCACAAAGCCTGAGGTGAGGCTATGATTGAACATGGTACTTAGGTGGGGTGCCAGTTCATTCTGTAGTTCATGTATCACGCAGTCTGGGATATTGTCACGTCCCATGGATGCTGTGTTTTTGGCTTTGGAGAGTGTGTTTTTTACCTGTGCAGCCATGATTACAGGAACCTTGCATTCTTCCAGTATAGAGATGAGCCCTTTAGGGGGTGAGAGGGGGGTAAAGTTAGCACTGAACCTATCTGCCAGGATCTAGGCAATATTAGTTGATTCTGTATATTTAGTGCCATTGTGCTGTAACTCAGAGCAGATCTGAGTGTTGCCATTGAGGTTCTTGACATAGCTATATAATGCTTTGTGGTTGTCTTTAGAAACAGTGGTGATTTTGTTGTCATAACTAGCTTTGGAAGATTTTATGAGGGATCTCAGCTTCTTACTGAGGCTGACCAGGGAGTTCCTCCAATCATGAGATTTTACTCTTTTTTGCAGCAGTTTCTTTCTTCTGTTGTAGAGTTTGTTTATGGCAGGGGACCACCAGATTGACTTCCTTTTTTTGGAGGATAGCATCTTGGTTCTGTTAGGGTTAGCACAATCCATGTACTCATGTATGTGCTTATAAAGTTCATTTGTGTAGGACTCAGCAGTTGTACCTCTATTGTCTGTCTGCATAGGTGTTGTGAAGTTTGACACTTCTTTCTTAAAAAGCATGAAGTTGGCTTTGGAGAAATTATTTATGGTGGTTTCCCTAATGGGGGTGGGGGTGGGGGCGGGATGTGGATGTCTAGGGCGATTAGCTTGTGGTCAGATCTGACCAATGAGGAAATTACCTCTGTTGTGGAACACCGGGCACCCATGTTGGTAATGATCAGGTCTAGGTATTGCTGCCTCTGGTGGAGGTGTGTATAAGTTGATCCAAGGCATTAGAATTTATGAATTCCAGAAAAAGTTGAGCAAAAGAGTTGGTACATGAGTAGTTTTTCCAGTTAATGGTGGGGTAGTTGAAATCACCCATTATTAGGGTGTTAGGTTGTACCCTAATATTTTCCAGTGTATCAAGAAATGAGGAGTGAGAATTCTGGGGCATGGTGGGGGAACTGTAGCAAGCTACAATTTGGATTGCAGTCTTGCCCAGAGTTAGTTGCACTTGGATAATCTCGGATGCATTATGCTGAGCAACTAGCCTGGAGGTGCAGATATCCTTAATGAATATGGACACACCTCAACCTTTAGTGTTTCATTCCAGGTTAGGTGGCTGAAAGGTGTGGTATGAATTATAGCCTGGTAATGCAGGGGTGCTCTCTAGAGCCTTGAACCGGGACTCTGTCACTGCACAGATGTTTTAAAGAGTGCCTCGAATTAGTGCATTTTGAGGTTTAGACTTCTAGCACTGAGTAGCATTACCCTCAGATGTTGCTTGCTTGTACATGTTATGGTGGTGAATTTGTCATTTGAACCTTCCCTAAAAAAGGCACTATAGGGGTGGCAAGAGCCTTAGCCAGTATCTAGAAGCCAAAGGAAGAGAGGTGCAGGTCATCTCTGGTAAAGCATTGTGGTCTGTTGATCGTGTCATCCCAGGCAGACAGATACTGGATCCCCTTAGAATGACACTGGAAGCTTAGCCAATTGTTGAAGTCAATCATTTTGTCATTGTACTGTGGTATCATTCTGGGTGATGGCAGGATGCTACTCAAGGCTAGGGTCATATCTGCCTGGGCTACAAGATCAGCGAGCTCCTCCATGTCTCTTTTCATGTAGTCCAGGGAGGTACATCTCAGGTCATTCACACCAACATGGACAATGACAGAGTCCTATTTGTACTTGTTGTGGAGTGACCTGAGTGTGTGCATTATGTGGCAGATCCTGGCACCTGACAGGCAGCTGATAGTAACTTTCTCCTTGTTTAACCTGCTGAGTGGAACATCAGTGTGCCTGACTATAGAGTCACCTATGACTAGAGTGTTGGGTACGTTGTTATGCCTTATGGGCTGTGGTTGGGTGGCACACTGAGTTTGTGGGCTATGTGTCATTTGGGTTGTGTTGGGGGTTGGTGGTTGCTTGCGTTTTTGCTTTGTAGGTTGCTTGCGAAGATTCCTGTGGAGTAGTTTATATTATCAGGTATGATTGTAAGAAAACAAATTGGCATATTGGACAAACAAATAGAAAAATTAAGGTGCATATAATGGAACATCTGGAAGATATAAGGAGACAGAAGATGGACAGTCCAGTAGTTGTTCACTATCTCTGCACATGGGGAAGCAGCAAATAGCTTATTCTTTAGTGTTTAGCATGGCCAAATATTAAAGATGGTGGGAACTTTAAAAGAGGATTAAATAGACTAGAATGCAAGATTATCATAAATTATAGAACATTGTTTTGCATGTAATATGTATATATATATATATATATATATATATATATATATATATATATATATATATATATATATATATATATATATATACACACACACACACTGTGTGTTTTTCATGAAATTTTGTTTAGTTTTAAATTTATGACTATTCTTGTGACTGTCATTTTAAATGTTTAAAACATTAATTGATGGTATATTATTGGGACACTAGAAGCACTGGGTGTATACATTAGATAACATTTAACCGGATTAATTATTCCAAGAAGGCAAAAGGCTGAGGTACCAGAATAAAGGTGTTTGCTGATCTATATCCTTTGGCATTTGTGGTCCCTAGTTTTGAAACTGTTTTCTGGTATTTTTGACATTTTTGTGATCAAGGAGTGTTTTATTATGTCTTCAAATACTTGCTTATTCTGTCTGATACAACATTGTGACACAATTAGTTAAGTTGATGGGCAGAAAAGGAATATAAATAATATTCAGTCCGTGCTCTAAAAGATCGCACCTGTGAAATATAAATTAATAAATATTTTGCTAATGAATCAGGTAGTTGTATTAACCAAAAAGAAGCAAGAATAAGTAAACATCTCTGTCATCCTTTCTCCTTTCCCTCTGTTTTCCAGCTAGTATCAGTTAATATCTGTTCATACCATTTATTATCATATGGATAGCTTTAACTCTCTGTAATGGTAGATGTCTAGGCTCAGTAACAATATATACATGAGCACCAGAATCCTATCTTAAACAATTACTCCACTAAGAGGCAACTCCTAGAAATGTTATTATAAAATTAACTGAAATGATCACTTCAGTATCACAGCAAATCCTGGAAAAGGGATTACAGATCCCAGTGAAATGATCAATTCAGTAACACATGAAATCCAGGAAATAGGATTACACAAACTAGTTAAATGTTCTTTCACTTAATGTTACTCAGTAGACCAAGGAAGAAAGGAAGGAAACTGAGTGACACGTAATGTAACGAAAAGGGAGTATAGTTTGAAATATAGTGCCTGCACATCGACAGCCATACATCGAAGTGTACATTCTTAGTATATGCAAAGTTATCACTGGTTGCAAAATTAGGCACTGGGTTTTCTCTCTCTCTCTCTTTCACTGTGTAAGAAAGACCTTTAAGTTCCACTAGAATGGTGGAACTACATATTGGCGAGTATTTATATGTTTCTAGATGTGGAAGCACCATTTGGGACATACAAGGTAGGTGTTTGACAGGTAGGGGTTTTAGTGAATGGTAAAGCCTTTGTTCTGAGTGGACACTCAACTGCTCAGTGGTATTAGGGATACTAATACTTGGTGGAGTGAGTGTTCTAGTTTGTGGATAGTGGGATGAGAGTACTTGGTTTAAGGAGTGGTCAGCAGCTTGGTGTTCATAGAATAAAAGTGTTTGATGTCGTATGTAGATGAGTGGTTGGTGGAAGCAAGGGCAGGAGTGCAGGAGTATATGTACAAATTTGTGTGCATAGTCTTGTGCATTCTGCCATGAGCTGTCAGGTGTTTGGTATAGACAGGTATTTGTCTGAATGTTCAAACATGTGATGAAGGTTTCTTTTACAGGAGGGGGCTGAGTGTATGTATTGAAATGCTTGGTGCAGACTGTGTGAGAAGTATGAGCTGGGTATTTGCACAAGGCAGGTGATGATTGTCTGAGCATGCTTTGAGTGACAATTACCCCAAGGTAAATGTGATCTCAGAATTGGTAGTATAACTTTTGGAGATCCACGTCTGCAGCTAAGTTGGATCATGTAGCTGAAGGTCTGGTAATTCCAATAAAGGCATTAACAGATCCAAGGATTGTATATTCCAAATCTGCCATCAAATTAGAGAAGAAATTCTTGGCTGTACAGAGCATATTAATACAGAGCTCATATTCAAAGCAAACAGCAGTGTTCTTTAAGTTTAGCAAATGCACTCCTAACAAATGGAACACATTATTGCAGTTTTTGCTACTAAGTTTTTTGTTGGTCCAATAAAAATGTATGGCACTGTTATTTTGATTACTGTGCCATAAATATGTTTTTGTGCTTGAAATGTACAGTTTGCATACAAGAAAACTATCTCTGACATGTTGTTTTTGTTTAAATATGATGTCATATTTGGCAACATAGGGTTTCTGTTTTCCAACTTGAATGCTTACAGTGTATTTTAAAAATATTTGTAGAAGGTGACATGTTTCCTGAGATCATGCTGACCTGGTCATTGAAACCTTTAGTGCACACTGACCAGAGCATGAGCCAATATGAATTGGCAATATCCTAGAACACAATTTGCAATGCAAGCAAACAATCACAAGTCCTACTCTACCCATCAGAGATATAGCTTCAGTGAGAAAAAGAGCCATACTGTTTACATTCCACTGTAAAGACGTGACAGCCTGTTTGGATTTCCAATGACCATCTATGTGATCAATTGGCATAAAGCTGAGAATATTACCAAGGATGTGCCTAGTTTATTCTATAATTTACATTGACCTTGTGCAGCTAAATATGCATAAACTGAATGCATTTAAATGATAAATGGAAGAAAACAGAAAATGTTAATCATTTAGAGTACATTACGTGAAGCCAGAGAATTAGTCATTAGCAAATGATGTTTCAGACTGCTTATTTCTCTTGTTTCATTGCTTAGAAATCAATAACCAGAAATGAGAGACGCTATCAGGATGCATAGCTTTATCCCTCACTCTATGAACAGAAGTGAACAGTGAAGGCAGTCAGTTCATGTATACACTGTGAAGGAAATGCAGACAGAAACACAGGTAAGGGTATGCTGGTAACTGCTGGTAATATAAACATTTGCCTAATATCCCTACATTGTTTTTGGGTTGTCACTGATAAACCATTTTAACATGAAAATAGATTTGCTGGAAGTGATGCAAATTTCTGGACAAACAGGGAGTCCTGCTTAGTGAAACAGGCCATGTCACACTTTTCTTCCCATTGATTCTGTCAGGATGGACTTTTAAATAATGGTTCTGATGAAGTTTTGAGGCAGTGGACTTACATATACTGTACTCCTTCTGTGCTCCTTTATTAAAGTTAATACTTTACTGCAGTAATCTTCTGTCAAAGTCTTCCTTAAAGTAACATTGTTGTACCCTTCTGTCAAACTTTAGTAATGAACATATTTTAATCATTTGAGAATGCATTTTTCAAGTACCGAATATCCATTCTTGACTGTCCTTTTTTAAGGAGCAGTAACTACCCACTGTCATGACTACCATGCTGTTATTCATTATCAACCTGCCCTCCCACACACACACACACACACACACACACACACACACACACACACACACACACACACACACACACACACACACACACACACACACACACATACACACACACACACACACACACACACACACACTGGCATATATGGTATGTGAAAGCCTGGGATCATGGTCACCATACAGTTTGAGTTGTATGATTTGTTTTCTGAAAGCTCCTTATAGTATTCACTGTTGGACTGAAAGCCAAATCTGCAGCCTGCTGTGCTGTGCGGCTGCCTGTGTTCATGTCCACGCACCCTCAGGCTCAGTGACTGCCTGTGTTCATGACCGCGCACCCTAAGGCTCAGCAACTGCCTGTGTTTATGACCACGCACCCTCAGGCTCAGCGACTGCCTGTGTTCATGACCACGCACCCTCAGGCTCAGCGACTGCCTGTGTTTATGACCACCACCCTCAGGCTCAGCGACTGCCTGTGTTCATGACCATGCACCCTCAGGCTCAGCGACTGCCTGTGTTCATGACCGCGCACCCTAAGGCTCAGCAACTGCCTGTGTTTATGACCATGCACCCTCAGGCTCAGCAACTGCCTGTGTTCATGACCACGCACCATCAGGCTCAGCGACTGCCTGTGTTTATGACCACCACCCTCAGGCTCAGCGACTGCCTGTGTTCATGACCATATACCCTCAGGTTCAGTTAGAATGTAATGCAGCCCTTGGCAGGCTTTGGCAGGCTCTCCTACCATATCTCTGTTGCAGGAGTTGGATATCAGGGCTTTCCCAAGCTGTTGCTTCTGTGTTAGGATTCTGGCAATTCTATTCCTCCTTTTACAGGACATGCAGTGTCAGTCACTCACTCCTAACTCACCCCAGAAATCTCCTCTAATACTGCTAACTAAACCCATGACACCTGGAGTGTAATAAAGTACACAATTGTAAGTAGCAAGTCTGGCTCACTAACTGCACCTTTTGTTCACATCATGCTTGTTCTTTTGAAATTTCTTACTCCGAAATGTTTTTTTTAATGAACATTTCCTTCATTCAGTTATTAAAAAGAAAAAGTTCACATGTGTTTAATAACAAATTTAAATAGAATGAAAAACATTTAGCTGGACTGTCAGTTTGTGTGATATGCAAGCCATGAAAAAAATGGATGAACTAGGTTTACCATACACCTTTATATGTTTTACTTGTATTTATTTTGTGTAAAAGTTTACATAAACTTCTGCAAGACATTTACAGAAAGAGTAAGCCCTCCTGTGTTTTCACATATCCCAAGGGTAAAGTCAGAGATTTTACGATAATTTTCTTCAGAGCAATTATATACATTCTGAATAATTTCATCAGTATCATGCTGCTCCAATAACCAGATCACTATCACTCCTAAAAAGTGATACTTTTGCACAGTGGGTCTTACTTAGTTAAAAGTGAAAAGAGTGCATTCAGTACATTTGAATTATTTTCTTTTGCAATTCGTTTGTCTGTCTATCTATCTATTTACATGTTTGACACTAGCATGTGGTGAGCATGCAGTTACACTGATAACCATACCCTGTAGTGGTACTACATTTTATCGGTAGACTTAACTATTAGTAAAGACCATTGGAAAACATATTCTCAGCCATTAACTCTGCATGCTTGAATCTGGACTCAGTATGGAAATGTATCTCTGACATCTCACCTTCTTATTTATGTTATTCACTTTTTAAACAGGTTAAATAGACTAGGCAGGTTCAATGTTTTTTTTAATCAGTGCAGATGATCTTGGGTGGTTAGAGTAGTACTACAGACTGGAATGAATGTGCCTAGCAGACCCAGGAAGCTGATTTTATTATTTTATTTTCACCCCATAGGATGGAAGAGTCCTGATAACTTTCAAATGGAATGTCCAGAAACAGTCCTGATAACTTTCAAATGGAATGTCGAGAACAGTGAGACGATATAGGTTAAATAATAAAACCATAAATTAGTATGTTGGTTTTGAATGTTGTTTTTATACTGCCAGACTGCAACATTTTTTTATATTACTTTATCTGATAAAAAGGTTAGCAGTAGCACTGCTATTGAAGTAGAGGAAGACATGTTACAGAATTGCACAACATCGGTGCTATGATAAGAAAAATGCTAAGTTTGTGAAGCAAAGTTATATTGTGCAGGATTGTGGTATCTGGGTCATATCAGGCAAGGTTGGATTATTTCAGTGTAAATGTTTATAGTTGAAATGCCACACATAAAGGATTACAAAGGATATTTATTTACTTGTGTTAGCTTATCCTGATTCTCCTTCACTGAGTACTTTTTGTGTTTGTGCGTATCGCTCAGCCATACATGAGGTACATAAGACAGGGAAATATCTCCCTTAATAGCAGATAAGGTCTGCTTGACTCTTGTAGTTAGTTTATTTCCCCCACCTGGTTGATAAACTGCAACCTGCCTCTTATTTTTTTCTGCTTATCATAATGCTTGCTTTATGCCTGTCTCACGTATAGTTGACTTTCCTGGCTGTTCCTTACAATTTTGTAATCTGCCACCTCTCAGGTACTCTGTTTGATATCAGTCTTTACCCAGACTGAGGAAAAGTGCTTCCACATAGTGAGCCATCTTGTATCATTACATGATGTCCTTTTATTTTCAGACTTTTTTGTGAAAGATAATTTGCATAGATGTCTGATATGAAGTGAAATAGATACACAAACCAGGTGCACGTAGAACCCTTGCATGGCAGAACAGTCAAAAATCCAAAAAAGCAAGCCAGCAAGTGTTGGAAAGTGCCAAATACAAAAGTATTTATTCACATGAGAGGGACAAATCCCCCTGTAAATCTCATATAACAAAATCAGACCGGTTTTGGCTCAACAGAGCCTTCATCATTGAAATTCAAACAATCAAAATGATTAGATGTCAATTCGAATACATTTATATAGTGAAAAACCACATAAGAACCAATCAGAAAGCTTAATTCAAAATTGGTCATTAAGACCAGGTGGAAACAAAGCTCCAAGTTTTACAATCCATTTCCTCTCCTTAAAACAAAGTAACTCATGCCAATGATGTTTGTCTTTACATGTACCCTTGATACAGTCAATGATGACAAACTTAAAAGAAGCTGATACATGTTTTAAACTGTGTTTGTATAATGCATTATTGAGACGTTTGTTCTTAATATCACTCAAATGTTCACAAATTCTGAGACGAAAAGCTCTAGAGGTCTGGCCCACATAAAAAGCAGAACAAGTACAGGTCACCAAATAGATGACCCACTCAGTGCTGCAATTGGCCCAAAATTTAATATCAAAGACCTCAGAGGTGTTTTTACTGCTAAATTCCCGAGTATGTGAAACACAAGTGCAAAATGAGCAGTGACCACATGGAATACATCCTAGAACTGGTCTACCTGTAAGAGATAGTTGGGTAGAAACTGTAGTGTCCGGACACACCCTCTTGTAATGACTGAGTTTAGAACCAATGGTCTGTCCCCTCCTAAATGAAAAAGAACATCTGTCTTGAAGGAAAGAATTCAATTTATGGTCAGCCCTCAACACGTTCCAATGTCTCTGTATGATATTCTTAAAGCCCTGTGTATTCCGTCCATAGGTAGTAACCAGACGTAAGGGCTGTTGAACCAAGTCATGATTCTTATCTTTATATGATAATAAATCCTGTCTGTTTAAATTGGAAGCCCAACGTTTGGCCAAATTGACTGTACCTGGACGATAACCTCTATTGATAAATCTACGGGCCAGGTCATCACGAGCCTCGACATAGGACTGTTGGCTAGAACAAATTCTTCTGGCTCTTAAAAACTGGGATTTGGGTATATTCTGGATGATATGTTGTGGGTGGAAGCTGGTAGCATGTAATAAAGAGTTAAATTCTGGAAATTTCCTAAACAACGTGGTAGACAGAGTATCGTCCTCATTTCTAGTGATTTCAATGTCCAGAAATAACATCCTTGATCTATGATAGGTCAACTTAAATTCAATGCCCCATATATTGTCATTAAGGTAATCCAGAAACTCTATAAGATAATGTTCATCAGCTTTCCACACCAACCAACAATCATCCAGATAACGACGCCAAATATCCATCTCACACATGTAGATGTTATGATTATGGTCATAAATCATGATCTCCTCAATATATGCCATAAAAAGATCCGCATATATGGGTGCGAAAGACGCACCCATAGCAGTACCCTTGGTTTGCCAAAAACATTGATTTTGATAGTAAAAAACATTGCTGGTCAACACATATTCTGTGAGACATACCAAAAATGTATTAAATCCAGGTTGGTATAAGCCAGATCTAGCCAACCAATAGTCCAAAGCTTGTAAGCCTGCCCAGTGTGGAATATTGGTATAAAGAGAGGTAATGTCCAAGGTACACAATAGCCAATGGGGTTCAAGTTGAGTCTCATTAATGATGTCCAAAAATTGAGTGGTGTCTTGAATCCTAGCTCTTATAGACAAGAGTAGTGGTTTCAAATGCTGAGTTAAATATTCAGACAATGGTTCAGTAAGGGACCCATGTCCAGAGACAATAGGTCGGCCTGGTGGATTACTGGCATGTTTATGTATCTTAGGTAACAAGTAAAAGTATTGTTTCTTGGGTGACAGGACCATTAATTGTTCTTTTATAGACTGTGTAATTATGCCCTCCTCCACTGCTTCTGTCAAAAACTGACCAATTTTACGCTGAAAATGAGGAGAAGGATCCAAAGGCATATGCATGTAATATCCCTTATCCCCCAATTGTCTCATAGCCTCCTTATCATAAGTAACCTTGTCCAATACCACCACCACCCCACCCTTGTCAGCTTGTGTAATAACCAAATCTTTATTTTTGGCAAGCTCATCAAGACTCTGTATTTCTTCTGTGGACAAATTATTGTGAGATACAGGAAAATCCCTAAGATAACAATGTATATCCTGTAAAACACTTTTCTGAAACCCCCCCACTAAGTGTGTCATCGGTGGATTAAAGGTGGATTTTTTAAACTTGAATTCATGAGATGTATCCCAATCATTGTTGGCAAAAAACAATTTCAAATTAAGTAATCGACAAAAATTTACCACATCCTGAGCTAAAGATTGTTCAGGAACAAAAAAACCGGGAACAAAGTTTAGCCCTTTATTCAATAACTTGAGTTGTGTAGTAGTTAGTTCAACAGAAGAAATATTGTGGACATTTGAATTAGAAATTAGTGTTGTGTCATCGTTTTCAAAAGTGCCTCCAGACTCTGTTTCGATGTATCTTTTCTTATGCTTCCGCCCCCCTCGTCTGTATCTAGACCAGGAGGGTGTAACAAATTGTCCCTTTTAGCTTTGGGTAACCCGTCCCTAGAATTCTCATCAAATTCACCTTCTGTATTAGAGGAAGTATCTTCCCCTGAGGTACAACTGGAAGAGCCAATGTTTTTCTTGAGAATGGATTTGGGTCTCTTTCTTTTAGGAGTTGAAAACCTCTTATCACTGTTATTATTCTCCCTAGGTAATCTAAAGGAGACATTTTTAGATGTATCGAAAGGTTTGCCCCTCTCGTAATCATCTACATCCCTGAGGAATTTTTTAAGTTTTCTCTCCTTTAAAGTAGATTCCATCTTAGAAAGGTCAGTAGTTAATTTTTTAACTTGTGTCATAAAAGAATCACAAGTTTCAAACTTATTGGCCTCCAAACAAATAATTTCCAAAACTTTCACCCCTTTTTGCACCTTGCGTTCATAAAAATCAGCCAAAGCATCCACAAATTTGGAAGAAGCTAATTGTTGGATATGGCCCCAGTCCTCAATTAATTGGTCATTAATATTTGAGACCAAGGGTTGTACCTTAACCCTAAGGCCACGTGGAGTAATTTGTTTCTGCTGATATGCTTTGAAGAGGCGTAAATGCCACACATTAGTCCTGACCATCTTCATATTTTTGCCAAGTCGACTAAAAAATAAGTCACATTGTGTGTCCAAGTCAGATCCACTAACCTCAGATGTAGATAATGGGCCATGTGTACCCAAACAAAACACAGATAGATCATCCACATCAGATGATAACCCCTGTATGAGGGGTGAGAGTGCCATATTTTGAACTGCAAGACCAGACCTCACAAAACACTATATATAAAATTGAGTAAATCACTGAGACCAAATGAACCACTGATGTAACCACGGCTACAGAAAATAGTATATCATATATTATAAGGCACACAAAATCATAATCAAAATTAGCCCACAAATTATAAATCTTGTATAGGAAAAATCCAAGAAAGATATCCAAAAAAAGACCATTATACAGAACCAGTACCAATATGTTGAAAGATATATAATATATCCTGATACTGTGTATAATAAGACTTATTAGATAGATAAGATTTTTGGTATGTCTCACAGAATATGTGTTGGCCAACAATGTTTTTTACTATCAAAATCAATGTTTTTGGCAAACCAAGGGTACTGCTATGGGTGCGTCTTTCGCACCCATATATGCGGATCTTTTTATGGCATATATTGAGGAGATCATGATTTATGACCATAATCATAACATCTACATGTGTGAGATGGATATTTGGCGTCGTTATCTGGATGATTGTTGGTTGGTGTGGAAAGCTGATGAACATTATCTTATAGAGTTTCTGGATTACCTTAATGACAATATATGGGGCATTGAATTTAAGTTGACCTATCATAGATCAAGGATGTCATTTCTGGACATTGAAATCACTAGAAATGAGGACGATACTCTGTCTACCACGTTGTTTAGGAAATTTCCAGAATTTAACTCTTTATTACATGCTACCAGCTTCCACCCACAACATATCATCCAGAATATACCCAAATCCCAGTTTTTAAGAGCCAGAAGAATTTGTTCTAGCCAACAGTCCTATGTCGAGGCCCGTGATGACCTGGCCCGTAGATTTATCAATAGAGGTTATTGTCCAGGTACAGTCAATTTGGCCAAACGTTGGGCTTCCAATTTAAACAGACAGGATTTATTATCATATAAAGATAAGAATAATGACTTGGTTCAACAGCCCTTACGTCTGGTTACTACCTATGGACGGAATACACAGGGCTTTAAGAATATCATATAGAGACATTGGAACGTGTTAAGGGCTGACCATAAATTGAATTCTTTCCTTCAAGACAGATGTTCTTTTTCATTTAGGAGGGGACAGACCATTGGTTCTAAACTCAGTCATTACAAGAGGGTGTGTCCGGAAACTACAGTTTCTACCCAACTATCTCTTACAGGTAGACCAGTTCTAGGATGTATTCCATGTGGTCACTGCTCATTTTGCACTCGTGTTTCACATACTCGGGAATTTAGCAGTAAAAACACCTCTGAGGTCTTTGATATTAAATTTTGGGCCAATTGCAGCACTGAGTGGGTCATCTATTTGGTGACCTGTACTTGTTCTGCTTTTTATGTGGGCCAGACCTCTAGAGCTTTTCATCTCAGAATTTGTGAACATTTGAGTGATATTAAGAGCAAACGTCTCAGTAATGCATTATACAAACACAGTTTAAAACATGTATCAGCTTCTTTTAAGTTTGTCATCATTGACTGTATCAAGGGTACATGTAAAGACAAACATCATTGGCATGAGTTACTTTGTTTTAAGGAGAGGAAATGGATTGTAAAACTTGGAGCTTTGTTTCCACCTGGTCTTAATGACCAATTTTGAATTAAGCTTTCTGATTGGTTCTTATGTGGATTTTCACTATATAAATGTATTCGAATTGACATCTAATCATTTTGATTGTTTGAATTTCACTGATGAAGGCTCTGTTGAGCCGAAACCGGTCTGATTTTGTTATATGAGATTTACAGGGGGATTTGTCCCTCTCATGTGAATAAATACTTTTGTATTTGGCACTTTCCAACACTTGCTGGCTTGCTTTTTTGGATTGATGAAGTGAAATAGCACAGAATATGTAACAATTAATGACTCAGGTTACTTAAAGCATAATGTATTTAATAATGGGGTATACTGCACGTCACTCATAGGATAACATGGTTACTTAAAGCATAATGTATTTAATAATGGGGTATACTGCATGTCACTCATAGGATAACACATGGTTACTTAAAGCATAATGTATTTAATAATGGGGTATACTGCATGTCACTCATAGGATAACAAATGGTTGCTTAAAGCATGATGTATTTAATAATGGGGTATACTGCATGTCACTCATAGGATAACATGGTTACTTAAAGCATAATGTATTTAATAATGGGGTATACTACACGTCACTCATAGGATAACACATGGTTAACTAAAGCATAATGCATTTAATAATGGGATACACTGCGCATCACTCATAGCATAACACATGGTTACTTAAAGCATAATGTATTTAATAAAGGGGTATACTGCATGTCACTCATAGGATAACATGGTTACTTAAAGCATAATGTATTTAATAATGGGGTATACTGCACATCACTCATAGGATAACATGGTTACTTAAAGCATAATGTATTTAATAATGGGGTATACTGCATGCCACTCATTGGATAACATGTTTACTTAAAGCATAATGTATTTAATAATGGGGTATACTGCATGTCACTCATAGGATAACACATGGTTACTTAAAGCATAATGTATTTAAAAATGGGGTATACTGCATGTCTCTCATTGGATAACACATGGTTACTTAAAGCATAATGTATTTAATAATGGGGTATACTGCACGTCACTCATAGGATAACACATGGTTACTTAAAGCATAATGTATTTAAAGGGACAATCCCAGTGTTTAAAATTTGGGTCGAAACTTAAGCTGACCAAAGTAACACCCATTTTACCACGTCACTCACATTTCCACCCACAGTGTAATTTTTCTTTAAAACTTCCTGTATATCTTAAATTCCAATCCTTATTTAGCTCACAGTGTTAACTACATTTCAGATTTAGGTTCCTATCACATTTAACTTGGACTTTCACTTCCAGCGTTAGTGCTTCTTTGCTCCCGTCTATCTCTGCACAAGCAGTAACTATTCAGCAGTTCAGGGTTTTTTTTTTTGTAGTATCGTGTTGTTTTAGCATTTTTTATTTATTTTTTGCTTATGTTGTTTCTGTTGCAACCGCAATGAATGATTGTTTTAAATAAACAAAGTTGGAATGCAACCAGAAGTTAAGCACTTACAAGCATGTACAGTTTTACTTTACGTGCCTAACAACTGATGTTATATTACAATTTTGATTTTAAGAAGACTCATTCATTGTGGTTCCCATCTGCAGTTTTAGAAGTTGGTACATAACATGTTTTTTACTTTCAAATTTCAATCCTTCAGAAAATTCAACCTAAGACAAGTCTTGCTATTTTAGAAACCTTCTAAGCTCTCAATGTCAATATTTAAAATCTGTCCCTATTTTTGGTCTTTTGCACCCACCCCCAATTATTTTATGTTCGCCTGGGCCTCTTGCTCTAATCAGCTGAGAGGGGAGTTTCTCGTGCTTTTCAACTACATATATTAAAAGAATTCTTATATTAAAACGTTAGTTTTTGGAACGATCGTTCATTGTGGTTCATTTCTTTAGCAACCTCGATGAACGATAGTTCTAAAAAACAAAGTTGTAATATAAGAAGCAGATGTTTTACTTGTAACTGGTCAATAACTGCTTTTTAAAACGATCACTTGTTGTGGCTCATTTCTATAGCAACCCACAACGAACGATCATTCTGCAAAGCCAACTTTTACAGTCTAGAGCAGTTGGAAAGCAGTTAGAAGTAAAACAGCTGTCTCTATTTTTGGTTTTATTACTAGATACTGATTAACGCTGAATTATTAGTAGACGCGTTAGGTTAAGGATATAAGAAGTCCTTAACTTGTGTGGCTGACACGTTATCAGTAACACGTGTCTGTAATACATTGAGTACCGTTTTGTTAGTGCGAATACTTTATTATGATGATACATAGAACTTGTTTATTGCTTCATAACTGTTTTTGTCGTAGTTGTATTATGTTCTGAGGAAAGCATCTATTAAGTGACTTCACGAGTGGCAGTGAGTAAGCGTAGTATTTTTTTTTTTTTTTTTTAGGTAGCTACATCTGCTTCTTAAATTAAAAACTACATTTGATGTGTTATGTGATTGGTGGTTGTGGAAATGAGGACTATCCAACCTGGCTCTTCCTTTACCTGTACTGTGTATGTTTTTCTTGATTTTTTTACTGTCAGTTGTCTGTGTATTTTGTATGGTGGAGCTTTTCTGCCCGGGTCTCCACTGAAAAAGGGCACAAGCTCAGCCATGCTATCGTGGTGAACAAATGTCAAATAAAATAAAATTCTTTTTGAGGAAGTTGTCTGCATGCTGCGTTTTCAGCAGTGTGATACAGTCACATTTGATGATGATCTGAACCACACTACAACAGTGTTTTGTAAATCACTGAGCTCTTCTACCATTTTTCTTTTTTAGGTCTAGTTTTTGTATAGCTCACTGAATATACTATAGAAGGATAGGCTTGCCTCACTGAGGTGCAGTGACCATGCAGTGCTGGTGATTGTAGCTTGGAAACAAATGTAAGTGGTCATAGAGTAGGTTGGGTAGCTATGCATCGGTCACAAGTAATGTTGCCAATCCCTTAGTAGTGTGAAGGTGGGGTGAGTTTCTGCTGTGCATTGACTGGGAAGATGTAATAGCCATGCCCACTAACAATGCCCCATCCCCTTTCTAGGCTAAAACTCCCTGCACTGGCCACAACATAATCACTCCTTTTGCCCAACTCTTGCTCTTTTGCAGGTGGTACTATGGAGTATGCCACAAGTGGCACCAGTGGCGGGGTATTGTAGAATTATGACACTTGCATAGGAAGGGACTAAATGGGGCAGAAAGAGTACAGAAATCTGTGGATTGGCATAGGGGACTCAAAAGTGGAGTAAACTTCAAGTAGAAGCCAAGCGTGAAGCAGCTAAATCAACTTTGGTGTGCAGAGGCAGGCAGACCTCTTGTGGTTGTGTGCCATAAGGTTGCTGCACATAATCTGCTCTGAAAGTATTAGCACTAGCTGTGCTAAAAAGATGTAAAAGCCTCATCTTATCAATTTGGGCTAGTTTTTACTTTCTTAATGTGTAGAATGATAGTGCCTGAACAACTCACTCCGATATATAATGAAAGAGTGAGAAGTTGTTTCTGTAACCAATTTAACTCTCCCTGTTTATTGGTCATTGCTACATTCTAAGAAGTACATGGAGTTAAGCATGGTTTTCTGGAAAGCACCAAAATGTACCACTTCACACAATCACTATGCCTGAGTAAACATATGTTGGAGTGAGCTGTGGCACATCAGCTTTGTTTTCATGCTGTTACAAAGCAATAATATACATATCTTAGATTATGTTCTCAGTGTGATCTCCAATCTGATGACTCTTTACTGCTGTAAGTTAATGCCAAAATTAATGTGTATAAAGACAGGCTCTCCGTAGTATTTTTGTCCAGGCTGTGGAATTGCTTTTGTAAGACCTGCCAAATTCACAAGCTATTAGAATGTATTTTTCTGAAGTAAACCCAGTACAAAAAGGGTCTAACTAAGTTTGCAGACTGTAAGCTAAGAGCAGTCATTAAATTCCCAAATGACTTGGCCATCCTGCAGGAAGGTGTTTTTTTCATCCATGAAGTTTTACGCAAAATAACTGGTGCCAAAATCATGGACTGGAACTAGATGCCCAAAAAATGCATTACTGTATCTTTGTTAAGTTAGCTACCCCATTGATAATACGTCCCTGGGAGTTGTCTTAGTAGTTCAGGATTTGGGAGCTTATGTGGAGAGTTTGCCAACGTGTGCAGTGGCATCAGAAAGGCCTTCTATATTGCACTGCTTGTAAACAGTGATTGTGTCTAGATCTCTGGAAGTCATTGTGTGCCTTTACTCAGCCTCATTAGGCTTATCATCGAGTATAACGCCTCCTTTGGCCTGTATCTGTCCAGAGACGTGCAGCAACTAATAACACTGACAGAGGTATCCTCTCTAAAAGGATACAAGACTTAAACAAGTTCAACATAGACTGACTCAAGGCCCTGCCACTCTACTCTGTATCCCATATCCTACAAGGCATCCTCTAATCTACCACTGATGTATTTACTGCAGATCAGCAAGTTAAAGGGATCCAAACCTCTTCTGCAATGTCAACAGAATGGTTTGGTTTACAGGGGTATGTATATCTCGCAGAGGATACTGCTGCTATAGAGAAGACTCCTCATACACATAAAACAAAGCTCATCCCTGTCCGTATTCAACAGCAGCTTGGATCTGTGGATGGGAAACAGAAAATTTACCCCAGAACTGGCCCTATACTACTAATGGACAGAGGCAGCTCATATAGCCCATGCATAGGTCATCTCAATGATATCATCCCAGTTATTTTTACTGGGGTAATATTATTATTGACCACAAGATGGGTAATGCCAATCTATAACCAAATGTAATGGGTTATTTCAAGTACAAAAAGGGAAATTGGTTGTTTAAAATGGCTGAGAAGGGCAGCTAGCTGAGTACTTATTTATTAATATATGATCTGCCTTTTACAAAGTCAATCTGGTGTGGATCTATGGATATAAGGTCACCTATATTGTTTTAGTTCAGCTGCAGTATGTTCTAGTCTCGCAAATACTACTCAAGACTTAGGCCTGCAGTTCCTAGGGCTCAGTAGAAGGGCTACCATTATATAAGATACTCTTCACACATAGGAACCTAACCAGTGGGGTCATTCAGCCTGAAGAAGTGTTTGAAGGAATTTGCTAGGTGGGACTTGATACTTCCCAGGGGGCATCCTGGGATATTTTCATGACCCATGGACCTGGTATTATTAATTTTGGAAAGTGATACGCACATTGATTCAAAGGGGTTTCAGGAAGAATCCATTTCTGGATAAGACTGCTTAGTAGGAGAACAGCAGTTACAACAGTGCTGAAACTGCATAGAGAGAGAGAGAGAGAGAGAGTCCCCATCTGGCAACCAAGTTAAAAATCAATAAATAAATATGAAAAAAAGACAGACTGCTTGAGGAGGAAGAGTCACTGAAAGAAGTTAGCTTTTGCATAGCTGACTAGCACCATCCTAAGTATGCAATAATGTACATGTGGCCAAATCTGAGATATGCAGAATGAGTGAATTGATGTGGTGAATTATCCTCTCCATAGATGTGTGGTGTTCTCTTGCTATGCACTTAGCCCCTGCACTCTTACTGTTTTTAACTGCCATCCTGTCATAGAATGATGGAGCTCTGATTGCAACCAATATTATCTGTTTTCAAATGGCATCCCAGGCACAGCAAAAGCTGGCTGGGAAGGGAGATCACTGATGAAAAATTGCCTGCTTGCCTTTCTCTTGGAGGAAAGGTGAGGGGCATACTTTTCTGGAAGATGCATCCTACCAAGGATGATTCTTAGTAGAGACTAGAAGGGAAGTGTGCTCATTCATGGGGAGTTTAATGTTCTGCTTAAGTGATGAAACTGGAGAGAGACCATTCTCTTCTAACAGTGAGAGAGAGAAGGCAGCAAGCATTTTGAGGGAGACTCCCTCAGAATGATGTTTCAACCCAATTCAGCTATGTGAAAGCAAAGTGTGCTGTAATGCATATGAGACCAAGTTTTCTACTTTATAGACTGAAGTAGTTGCCATAGGGGAAGTCACCCTTCTCTAGAGAAATGCTGATCTTTGACTGCCAACTAAACAGTAATGGGGCACAGGGGCTGACTTCATGGCTTATATGATGGATTAGCATTGTGCCTCAGATAAACAGAGTTCATGTAGGAGTCCTATCAGTGAGGAACACACTAAGGAGTTTCCTGTTTGCAATTTTCTTTGGGGTTGGAAGGTGAAGCATGCATATTTTAGAGAGCTGTTGATAGAGACCAGCTGTGAAGTACCTTCCTGCAAGGAGAAAAGCAGGGCTGTTGTTGGTTATGTCACTCCAGGGAAGTGTGGTTTATCCCCCCATATTTTAGCCATTGCGCACATTCTCTTTGAACACTGACAGGAAATGCACAAGGGGGAAAGCTGGCTGAGACTTAAAGCAATCCCCTCCAACCAGTTACAAGGATGACTGTCATGACATAGTTGAGCACTGTACTGGACAAGATGGTTTGATGGAAAAAGGGAGCATAATGTGTAGTACTGGCTAGTAGAGGGGGGGGGTCTAGCTGCCTGGAAATGGTACCCCTCAATTTTTTTTAGGTGAAGTAAGAAGCCATTTTAAACTTTGTGGTATTCATGCATTGTGCAGGAGCCATTCCTGGATATTAACACACACTGGGAGACATTACCATCAGAAAGTAAGAAGCTGTCCCTCTGTATACATATTTAGTGTGATTCATTCCATGGTTCTGTGCAGAGTTGGGAATACCTGTCCTTTGGAAGGATATCAATTACATTATATAGAGGCATTTCAGAGTAGAACATTCAAACTTTATACTAAGCTTACTCAGTTATTTTTCCTTTATAGTAAAAAAAATATGACTTTAGTGACAAGATAGTTGTTCTAGTCTCTTGAGGATTTATCACAGTGTTTTTCTTTTCTGCACCATATGGGGCTAAACCTTGCTATGGATCATCAGAAAGCACTGCATTACAATAGCTGCTGCCTTTTCAAACAACATACCTGCTCAAACCAGCTGTATGATATGGCAGAATAAAGCTCTGAGTATCCCCCAGACAGCTTGAGTTTGATTTAATGGCTGTGAGGGTGACTGTCAAGGTAGTGGAGATGGGAGTGACTGGCTGACATCGTCTTTCCCATTTTGATGGGGTGGACAGTACTTTGTCTTACAAGCACTGCTGAAAGATGGTGGATTCCTGCTGTCAGAGCAAGCACTGGTGATCATGATAGTCCAAAGTGGCTTGTCACGAATAGAGTAGTACTACAGTTAATAGCATTATTATGAAAGCATGGATGCTTCTTGCAAGCATTGCAAAGGCTGTTTTCTTGGTACGTATGTCTGTTAGGGGAAGATGAGCTGGCTGTAAGTAGAAATACCTATTTTGGCTGCCTCAACAAAAGTTGACCTCGCAAACTGAAGTATGAGAAATTGATGGCTGATAGGTAATGACAAAAAAAAAATTTGCTCCAGATGTGGACCTCATGAGATTTAAAGAGAAGTGCACACTTTCCCCCACCAATGTACTATTCTTTACTGAACTTTTGCCACCTAGCAAGCATGAATACAACATCAGTCACAAGATCTCTCTCAGACTCCTCCTGCAACCCACTGCAAATGCTCAGCACAAGGGCCTCCCTATTATGGTAAGGTTTCATCATGTTAACAGTACAATTTGTGTCCCTGCCTTCTGCCTGGCAGTTCCACCATGTAGTTAATATCACTCACCTTTCTTACCACCTTGTAGGGTCCCTTCCAAGCTGCTTGCAACTTGTGTCTGACAGGAATGAGAACCATTACCTGCTGACCTACAGCATAGTCTCTAGCTCGAGCATTCCTGTCATACCACACCTTTTTTCTGTTGTTGGGCTTCTGCCAGGTTCTCCTGGGCCAGGCCCATGAGTTCCTTGACCCTTGTCCAGAGGTTCAGGACATATGCCACAATAGACTCCTTGTGAGACTCACACTCACCTTCCCACTCATCTCAAATTAAATCTAGAGGTCCCCTCACCCTATGCCCAAAGGGTGAAAAACCTGTGGGTTCCTGGGGAACCTCTCTGTAAGCAAACAGCAGATGGGGCAAATATTTGTGCCACTCCATCTTAAACTGATCTGCAAATGCCCATAGCATGGACTTGATTGTAGAGTTTAACCTCTCAACAAGACCATTAGTCTGGGGTTGGTACGGGGTGGTCCTCATGTGCTTCACCTCACAGGACTTCCACAGACAAGCCAGCAGGTCTGACATGAAATTGGCACCTCTGTCAGACAGCATTTCCTTTGAGAAACCTACCCTGCTGAAAATCTCTAGCAAAGCATTTTCCACATTCTCTGCCTCAATGGAAGACAAAGCCACTGCCTCAGGGTATCGTGTAGCATAATCTACAATCACTAGGATATATTTTTTCCCTGTGGAACTTGTGGTACTCAAAGGACCCACAATATCCATAGCTAACTTTTGAAATAGATCCTCAATCACACTCAAAGGCATCAAAGGAGATCTCACCTTGTCTCCTGCCTTGCCTACCTTTTGGCACTGCTCGCAGGTCCTGCAGTACCCTGTTACATCTATGGAAATTCCAGGCCAATAGAAGTTATGCATAATACATCTCTTTGTACGTTTTATGCCCATATGACCTGCAAAGGGAATATCATGGGCTATGGCTAGAAGCGCCAGGTGGTAAGCTCTAGGCACTACCGACTGCTGTACTCACTCACCTTCTAGCCCTCCCTCAGGGGTCCACTCTCTGTACATTAACCCTTTGTTCCAGTATACAGATTCCTCCTTCCCTTGAGAATCAGGTGCCTCCCTAGCTACCTGCTTCAGGCCTTGCAATGTAGGGTCTGAGAGCTGAGCCTGTCTCAACTCTCTCCTTGTTTCCCCATCTCATTTTTTTAGGACAGGGCTGAGAGGATTTTGTGAAAAGCCCAATGGTTCTGTTGAGCTATATGCGAGGGATAATAGCCATGCTTTGTTACATGAGTACTGGCTGAGTTTTCAGGGGATTACTCCAAAGGTGAACTTTGTAGAAGACTGGCACCTGAATACATGTATACAAGACTACTGTGAGATGTTACAGGTAAGTGGAACTTTATTCTAGTGAAATTGTCAAACAGTGATGAATCATGGAGTTCAACTCCTGGGTTATATGTAGATATTGAGTGTGAAATATGTATGAATTTTTGCAGTTATTCCACTTCTGCTGCAAAGTTTTATGACTAAGGAATGTAGTGATGTGTACTTTTAGTTTTATTTACAGGTTTATATTACACGTTCTTTAATATCACTGTGATGTGAGGGAACAGCTATTTACACTTTGATATGTTTTACACCTCAGTTGTCTTAATTTTATTTCTGCTTTTTTTTTTCCTTTTTGATAACACTGAATATCTTATGGTGATGTTTGTTGGTTTTCTGACAGGTGGTAATTAGCCAAGTATTTGCATGTGTTTTGTATGTAAGTGTGTGTGTGTGTGTGTGTGTGTGTGTGTGTGTGTGTGTGTGTGTGTGTGTGTGTGTGCAGATAGATAGATAGATAGATAGATAGATAGAGATACCGTTTTTATGTATATAGATATAAAGGCATTATATCAGTGTAGTACCTTGCAGGATGCGCAGTAGCAAATCCCTCCCCAAACACGCCCTCGACGGAGGCAACAGCTGCATGAATATTCATTCAAACAACAATGTTGCTTTATGGACATACAACAGCAAAATATGTAGAAATTTAGATTGAAATAAGGCAACAAAATCCATGCAACTTAAAGAAGAGTCTGTTTATTTACACAGAGAAAGGAAAAAAATTAAGACATTCATGTAAAACAGCATTCCATTCAGTAGTACACTTTCAAAATCATGTTACAAGAGCAAAATATGTAGGCATTTAGATTGAAATAAGGAAATAAAATCCGTGTAACTTAAAGAAGAGTGTTTATTTACAAAAAGAAAGGAAAGAAGTTAAGACATTCATGTAAAACAGCATTCCATTCAGTTAACCAGCTAATTAGTATGTAATAAAGAGTAACTGATCATAATTTTTGGTGTTAACACTGGAAATTGGGAGTGCATTAGACAGTTGTTAATATTCTTATACTATGGTACTGCATGTGATTTTTAATGTTTTATTATGTTAACAATCCGGTAACAGCTCATTTCTGACATGTGTAAGTCTGAAGATTTTTATTTAAGTTATATTTATTTCAGTTAAGTTTTATTTACATTTTTATTTAAGTGACAGTTACATTGGTAATGTATCCATGATGTGACATGTGAATTAGCATGATTGCCATTGTTCTGAGCTATCCGCTCCCATTTCACTTGCCAATCACTGTAGGCATGCCCAAAGCTGAGCAGAACTATACCTGAGGTACTGCACTGATAGAATGCCGATATAAATATATGCACACACATATCCATGTGGAAAAACTTTCCTCCTAGTGTTTATGTATGTTTGTCTGTGCAATGAGTAGTAGCAGGCTAGTCCTTTTGAAGGTAACTAACAGGAATGTGAGCGTTTAGCTGCATCTTTCTTGTGAGGTTGTTAGCATTTATATTCTGCAGTTGACTAATTTTAAATTGCAACTTTGTATCAGTCCCCATTACCTTAGTTATTTAGAAGTGTCACAATGGAACATGTAGGGTCTCAAGGTTTCTCACATTTCTTCTTTACATGATACAGAGTAACAAGGAGTCAGAGACAATCACCCTATGCAGTGGAAGACTGAAACATATGCTGTTTTCATTTGTATGCAGACACTCTTATGTGAGCTGTTATTCATTCACTACTGTGACTATAACCATATTCTGAATATGTCTGCTCATAACATAAAGCCTTAGAATTTTAACTTTTTCTTTATTGTCTCACATCCATTTCGAGATGCTCTTGGCTTCTTTTTTTATTGGGGAGAGCACACCTGGCTAATGACTGCTACTCTGGGGAAAGGAACAGACATTTTATTTGCTCCTCAACATGGATTGGAGGAGAACAGATTGATTTATTGTTGCTCCTTCCCTGAGTTTATGTACAATTCTGTCAGAGTCTAATAGCAGATGCTTTAACCAGATTGAGGTAAGCTGCATGAGATCTCATCCTTCAACAAGGTTGGTGGTCACGGTCTCAAAGAATTTATGAGGTTAAACATATGAGATCTGTAAAACTATACTGGCTTATGTCATGGAGGAGGTTTCTTATGCTCATATGAGTAGGTTCCATGATGAGTCTCTCAATCGCCCTGCACAGTATGTTTGTGAAACAGATCAATCAGTAATCACTAGGGTACATTGAAGTTTCTCCCTTGTGGACTGGGATCAAAATAACCTGACTGCAGATAAGATTCCCGATACCATGGACATAGCCAGTTTTTAATGATGTATTACGAATGTTTGCAAGAGGGTATATCAAGCTATTTTTGGTTCTAACATTAGACTTGCTGGTATTTCATCTGATCACGTGACAGTGATACTTCTGACCATACTGGGGGTAGAAACAATCATTTCTGATTGTAATTTCAGGTGTGATCATGTTACAGGGAGAAAAGAAAAGCATATGTTCCCTTGTATGAGTTGACATTTGCTCCGGGTGTGTATGCTACTGGATAAGCTCTATATGTTGGCTTTACTAAGGTGATTTTGGCAGAGAAAACACACTCACTCTTCAGACCCAAGCTGAGCAACTGTGTTATACATGAATGTAAAAAAAAAAAAAAAAACTGCTTGTGTGAAAGTAATATTTTATTAAAATGCTGGTATCACTAAGTGATTTTCTTCCTAATGTTTCACTGGAACTAAATTGTGGTATACGGTAAGGTATAAAAATAGTTTCTGACATTTTATAAGACAATTAAAACAACTTAACATGGCAGCAGTCAGTTCTGTTATTTAACTATTCGTGTTATGGTGATACCATTTTGTTCTAGTACATTACATTATAGTTCTGTCCCTTCATTTTGTGATGATAGAATGGCTTTACTTTTGTTACTGCCTTGACAGACAGTTTAAGCTTGTGTGGAGCTTTGTCACTTTTCATTGTTTTAGTGAACTTTTTTCTTGGTGGGGGTTGACTTTAACCTTGTTGCATTTGGTTGAGTACAGTTCAAACACTTTGTATGTTTTTTTATGTCAGTTATGTATTTCCATTTTAATACTTCTTGCAGAAATTACTTACTGCATTTAGGCTGCGCAGAGACGAGTTTATCAATGTAGTTATTTAAAATGTTGTAGATGACCATGAACAATTTACCATTAGGTTGTGAGGGGTGCCCAATATGCAGTTCCAGCTGATTGATTCAAGATGATTGTTCAGGGACTCGTACTTGCCATTTAAATAAATCTCTAAACATGGTATATTTTTATTAGATTAGGTTAGTTGTACATCAGGAAAGTTAAGGCACTGTGGTCAGAGTAGTAAGAGTTTGGGTAATGATGGGGGACAACTGTAAGTGATACTTGTTAGAGCAATGTCTAATATGTTTTCCCCTTGTTGGAACTTTTAAAATTTGCTCATCAGTGCTAAGGTTTATGAAGTCTAGTAGTTTTTACATCCTATTACTGGTTAAACATACCCCTCTCAATCAATGGATAAGTTATATCACTAAGCAGAAAAATATTTTTCATTATGGGTAGGGGTTCATGTTTATCAAGGAAGTACTCACTAGCAGTATGATAGCATGTTAAATTACTGCAAATTGTTGTGATTATTGTACTGTGAGTGTGTAGTACTTCAAGCCCACATTTTGTTTCTATAACCCTAAATAAAATTGACATAAAGTACAAGCAACCAAAGAGCCACTGGAGTTAAAGACACAACAGGGGCAGAACGGGTCAAGTGGGAAAAGCAAAAATAGTCACATAGCTGCTGTACCTGGCAGCTTTCAGGAATTAAACCATGTACTTGTCTTTTTATCTTAAATAAAATTGTATTTTTCACCTTTTCCTACAATTCAGATATAGTAAAAGAATGCACCACACGTGCTTGCTCCTGTGCCCTAACTTAGAATTTTGAAGTCACCTCATTAACCTCTTATTGAAGTATCTGCCAACTCTGAGACTCATAGCTACATGCATTGACACTGTTTTCCTAATCTACCTAATAAAAAGTTGGACTCTAACATGCTTTATACAGCGCAGTAATCCCCACTCCCCAAAACACAGGAGCTAATCAGTAATTGTGTAAAAGGACAGCTGATTAAAGGTATGGAAATACCTTAATTCGGGCAGAGTGTGTGATCTTCTAACACTCCACACTCTTGGAAAACAAAAGCCTTACTTCATGTGTCATGTACCTAACTTTCTGCTGAAGGTCTACCTGTCTTACCTGCCTTCACTACTCTGACCTCTGTGGAATCATTTAACCTCCCCCTTCTCTCATCTTTCTCTCTTTCTCATACTTCTGTTGTTATTCCTGTTATTTAGTTAGGGATTTGTTTGTACAACCTCAGTGCTAGAGTTGGCAATCTGGGACCACCTCATTTTTTTTCTTCTGTCTCCACTTCAGTCATAAATGATGTTTGTTATCTAATTTAAAACTATTTTGTTGACTAAAAAATCCACCCTGTTTTGATTTAGTTTTAGTTAAGGTTGGTTAGGTCCTAATTTCATACCAACGTTTAACTGTTTTCTTTAAGGTAATGTTTGTAGCTATGTGTTTTAGTTTGTATCATAGTTTCCTTAACTGCAATTTGTATTTTTATACATTGTTTTAGTTTATTTTCTCTATATAACCATGGTCTGCTGTCTTATCTTTCCAAAGTTGCACTGTGTTAATGTTGTTATTTAATGAACTTCAACTAAATTTTACTTACTTTAACAAGAAAGTGTCTGAAAGCGGGTCACAGTGGTTAAATCCATTTGAAAGAAAAAAGAAAGAAATAAACACCTGTGGAAGGCATTCCATCAGTTAGATAATTGACATAAAGACCAGATCCTTGACTACTAGTGCAAAGTATCACATTTAATTCTGCACAGAGGAAATCACATTTCCTCCAAGCTGCAGAAATGTCACAGTTGATTATATTAAGTTTCGTGGGGGAGGCAAATCAGCATAAGATAATTTATGCAAATGTTGTTTCTTCTATTTGGCTCAAATGAATTCACCCTTGAACCTCACAGTACACTCAAAAACCCTGAAATAAGAGCATATTAGCTATTTAACTTCTGTATCAGATAGCTACACCTCCAAGCAAGCAGGTACATTTTTGGAAAATTAAAATTCTGATTGTGAGTGAAAATGTGGTGTCATCTCTTTTAAGGAAGAAAAAAGAATTGTCAAAAAAAGGAAGTCCTTCAGTCAAGACAGTTTTACTCTCTTCTCTTTGATACTTTGCTTTAGTCTCTATCCCTGTGATAAAAGTCATCTATATGAGCCTAAGCATCTATGTACTTTTATTTATTTATTTATTTACATTTTGTTGACCAGATTAGTTCTTTGTACGGCTGACCTGAGATTGTATGTATACCGACTAGGCTAAATTGGGCATGGGTGCTAGAAAACCATCCCTATGTGGATTGATTGTTCCATTCCTGGTACAGTAGAGACTGGGAGAATGTTATCAATGCAAGCATTGGAGAAAGTACAGAGGTGAACACCAGTGCTGAGGTAAAGTTGTTAGAGGACACAGTAGAGCTATTTCACAGAATTTGTTTGCTTCATTGTAAGCAAATGATTTAGGTGAGACGGAGAATGAAAAGGATGTTTCATGGGGCAATATCATGAATAAAATTCAGTCAGAGGAATCCAAAGATATTTTGAAGAATCCCTAAAGAATAAATTATTAAGACTGTTAAGGAAACTGCAGGAAAAGTGGTGAGAAAGGAACAGAAGAAAGATAATGTCAACAATAACAGAAAATTTTAGTAAGAATTCAGAATCAAGAAAAAAAAAAAGGACAGGTATGACATATGATATTATTCATCTGATGGTGCCATTGGGTGTAAAGGCTCAAGTAAGAACTTTTATTCTTATTCACAAGGAGACATTTTGTCATATTATACTTGAGCCTGTTTTTTTTATGGAAAGCTTTTCCTTTTCATACTCTCACAAAAAACAACTGTAATCCATGGAAGTCTTATGTAGTCAAAGCATTTCACAGGGAAACGAAAAAATAAAATACATGCTTAATTTTGGACTGTAGTTGAAACATAGACTTTGAAGAGACATAAGTAAACTATGTAAAGAAGTTATGGACATTACTAAAGTTTATGATAATAGAGGATTATGGACTGGTGGATGGGACTGTCATATTATATTGAAAATTGAAAAAGAAAAAATATTCTAATTCCTAGTGTGATAAATGTAGAAGGCAACAAGGGGGTGGTAGATACTGGGGACAACCCAAAACATGCCCCCCCTGTGGAAAGGATACTCACTTGATGAGTAATTGTGACAAAAGGAAATGTTAAATGTGTGGGGAAACAGGTCATGATGCAGAAAGTGTGAAATGAGATGTGACTCAGGTCACTCCAAGGCAAGTACAAATATGACTCAGTCATTGTCCATGCTGGTGTGAATGACCTGAGACGTACCTCCCTGGACTACATGAAAAGAGACATAGAGGAGCTCTTTGAGCATGTAGCCCAGGCTGGTATGACCCTGACCTTGAGTAGCATCTTACCCTCACCAAGAATGATGCCACAATATGAAGACAAGATGATCAATTTCAACAATTGGCTTAAGTATTGGTGTCATTCAAAGGGGATCCAATGCCTGTCAGCGTGGGATGATATGCACGACAAGCCACGATGCTTTGCTAGGGACGGCTTGCACCTGTCACCCCTGGGCTTTCGGATATTGGCAAAGGCTCTTGCTACCCCCATAGTGCCTTTTTTAGGCAAGGCTCAAAAGACAAACCCACCTCCATAGGTATCACAAGGGATAAGAAACTAAGAATAATGCTACTCAACGCTAGAAGTCTAAACCTCAAGATGCACGCACTCAAAACTCTCCTTAGCATGGAGAACATCGATATCTGTGCAGTAACAAAAACCTGGTTCAGGACTCCCGAGAGCACCCCAGCACTACCAGGTTATACCTCATACCATGCTTTTCGGCCCCAAAACTTGCACCGAACCACAAAAGGAGGGGGAGTATCGATATTCATCAAAGATACCCACACCTCCAGGTTGGTGGCAAAGCACGAAGCATCAGAGACTATCCATGTGCAACTAACAGTGGGTAAAACTGCCTTCCAGTTTATAGCCTGCTACAGACCACCCTCCCAAACCCAGGAACCCCACTCGGCCTTCCTGAGAACACTGGAAAATATGAAGGTCTCTCCGAACACCATTATATTGGGTGACTTCAACTACCCAAACATAGATTGGGAGCATTACTCTAGCTCCAACACCCTTGCCCAAAGGTTCCTAGAATTCATAAACTCAAATGCTATGGAACAACTTGTTACCACTCCCACAAGAGGGAAAACATACTGGACCTGATCATCACCAACATGGGGACTCTATGCTCCAGACCAGAAGTGTATCCCTCACTGGTAAGATCAGACCATAAACTGATCTCACTGGATATTCACATTCCGACCCCACCCCCTGCCCAGAAAACCACAGTGAAAAACTTCTAAAGCAAATTTCACACTCCTCAAAACTGAGGTGGAATCCTTCAAAGCCCTCAGGCCTGTGGAAAATACGGCCCAGACCGCAGAATCCTTTATAAATGCATTCTATGAACACCTTCAGGAATGCATGGATCATGCAATCCCAAATAAAACCAAGACCCAACCCTCCAAAGGCAGACGACCTGTCTGGTGGACCCCAGCCATAAACAAACTATACAATAGAAGGAGGAAGCTACTACATGATAGAGCAAAATCCCAAAAAGGGAAGGCATCTCTGATCAGTATTAGCAAAAAACTAAGTGCACTCATAAAATCGTCAAAGGCCAGCTTTGAGAGAAAAATTGCACAGGACACTAAAGATAATCACAAGGCTTTCTTTAGTTATGTTAGGAACCTGGGTGGGAATTCACAGATATGCTCAGAATTAGTCCAAAATGACAAAAAATACACTGATCCCACAGACATTGCCAACATCCTAGCTGACAGGTTCAGCGCAAACTTCTCCCCCCCTCCCCACTAAAAGGGCAAATATCTATCCCAGCAGAGTGCTGCCCCCCCCCCCGACATCTCAGATGCTCAGGTGGGAGCCGCCCTCTCCAAAGCAAAAAACACAGCATCAATGGGACCAGACGGTGTCCCAGGCTGCGTCCTACATGAACTCCAAGAAGAGCTAAACCCAAACATAAAACTACTGTTCAATCTCAGCCTTACTACAGGATATGTACCCAA
>NC_056740.1:322011428-322137604 GCF_019279795.1 Protopterus annectens | reverse complement strand
ATCTCTGCCTAACACACAAAGCTATGTCAAACACAGAGCTGTTGGACATGCTCCACGTAAAACACTCACACTCACAATTCCTCTGATCTTCGGCCCCAAAACCATGAGTGAAATACAAAAGGAAGGGGTGGATCCATTTACCTTATGGATACCCACACCTTCAGGTTAGTGGCACAGCATATGAGGCCTTGGAGACCATGCAAGTGCAACTAACATTGGGCAAAGCTGCTTATCAGATTGTAGCCTGCTACAGATCACCTACCTTGTCTCAGGAACCTCACTCAGTATTCCAGAGAACAGTGGAAAATATAAAGGTCCTATCAAACACCATTATATGAGGAGATTACAACTACCCAAACATTGAGTGGGAGACTTACTCATGTACAACGCCCTTTGCCCAATGTTTCCTAGAGTTTAAAAACTGTAATGCTCTGGAACAGCTGGTCACCATGCCCACTAGAGGTGACAACATACTGGACCTGATCATCAATAACATGTAACTGGATGGGGTGTAGTAGCATGAGCCATCATCATGCAGCATCATGTGGTCACTCAAAGCTACTAATGTGTGCCAGACCGACAACTATCATGCTGTACCTGAACTGCAGTATCGTGGCTACATTCACCATTTCACAGCCAGTTGTTACATGGGTTTGTAAGGTGCCTAATAGGGAGCATTTCCTAACATGAATGTGTTGTGTGTTGAAGAGTGTTGTACAGCCCTATGATAGGCCTCTACCTCTCAGGTATATTATGTGTGCTGTGTGGATGACATTTGGGATACTGGAGTGTGACCTTACAGCAGGTATCTGAATATGCCATGTGTAGCATATTAACGTGTACTGCATATGACAAAGTTGTGTATGTTGTGTGCATGTGTATCGACTCTGCCTATCCAATGTCCACTGCAGTGTAGCCACAATTGTTTGGGATGCTCTGTGTATTGCATGTGTTTGAGGCAGCTACTCATGTTACTGAGATGCGCATTATCTCACAGCAAAGATGCACATCATGCATTATGCGTTGGTGTGTGACATGTGTACATGGCCTACACCTCACCTATGACATGCACATTTTATTTGCAGTATTAAATGTAGAACACACTCAGCAGCATGGGTCTGCTGCCTTGCTGTCACACCAGAGGGACCTACAAGGATATGAGACAGTTTGTCAGTGGCAACAACTGTGGCATTGCTACTGTGGGTTTGCAATCTTACAGTAGTGCTATGGTTGACAGTCACAGGCCTACAAATTATGTTCCAAATTATCAGTATTGCACAACACCAGACTCCACATCTTCTAACTACACAGTACACCTCTAACATATGCATGATCTACCAATCGAGGTAACAGTAGTCTACAGATATGCCATGTTACCTGCACACTCCGTGTGAACTTGCTGGGTGGTGCCGGCCTTTATGATGATACATGTATGCTGCTGTTGTTGGCCAGGAGCCACCAGGCTCAGGAGCAGCTCCTCCACTCTGGTGGGGGGGGGTGGATGGTTACCCCACCAACTGTGGCAAGGTGTTGTCTACGGACATAACATGCACGCTGCCGGACATGTCTAAGTAAATCACTGCACTGGTGGCATACCTGCTCATATGTCCGGTTATGCATGCCTATGTCATTTACCCTGCAGACAACATCTTGCCACAGTGCAGTCCGCTCATGCTGGCCTTGGCTGGTTCTGGAGAAAAGCAGGGTGTAGTGCTGAACCAGACTGGTTGTTATTATATCATCCTCAGCTGGACTATAGGTAGGATTGCAATGGTGGGCCATGACCCTGGAAGACAATGAAACAATATGTGTGAGAAAGTCATGTCGCACACAACATTCTAACGTACAGATATCACTGAACTGCCATGTATAGCAACCTATTGGCTGTCCGAGGATACACCACATATCAGTGCTCAACCCACAACTGCCTGACAGTGCCTGGCATGCTCTATATATTAAACCATGTACTGCACAGCAACAAAGATAAACCAGTATGCAAGACTATACAACAGTACATGGCACACTGTATGCGACACAATGCACCACCTAGCCACAGGACGTATATATCAAGCTAATGCATAAAGACATATGTCATCCATTGCAATGATTGTAAAGTCCAGTTACAGTATTACCAGTATGCCACACTAGTTGTTAATGGCAAATCCCTGCCTAACATATGTGCACATTTGTGAATATAGGTGGTATACTGCTGTACTAGACTATACATGTTGCTAGATATGCACTTATATCCTGTAACACACATATGACCGAGGGCATGTTACAGGCATACCCACACACACGTCAGACATACATACAAGACACAAAGGTATGGCAACCCAGATGAGCTTTACCTGTGTACCATACAGTACTGTGTCAGTACTGACAAAACCATATGCCTGAGGTATGTAATCTGTGAGGACTACAGGGAACACAGAAAACAGTGGTTCCAAGCAATGTGGACATGCACCATACTGTGCTGTTTAGGCCGACAGCTTCAGGTAGTACTACAGTTCATACTTCATACAGTTAACTTCCACCTAGTTGTAGGGTTACAGCAAGGACTAGTAGGTAGGACCTACAACTCTTTGTGGTAAGCATGAATATTTTATTTATTGCTCCCATATGGTTTGTATCATTTTGAAGTGAATAATTATTTTGTAATAAGAGCACTGTACTGTATATTTCCCAATTTCAGGAGATTCTGGATTATCTATAACAACTGAAATAATTACAGTCACTACTAATTAGTTTTTATTACACACAATTAAGCGACTTACTTCCTACACTTGTGTCTCAGTTGCTTACATACCTCTCAACTGTCCAAATGCTGGTGATAGTGTAGTGTACTGGCTCACCAGATGTGCAGTAGCAAGCACCGCCCAAAACCCTCCCCGTTGTTGTACATCAGTTGGAAGTATTCAATATTCATCTGGTGTGAACGAATATTTATTCTGTTTCCGAACTGTACGATGCCAGATTACCTAGCATTCACAGATTTTAACAACCACACATTTACTATGTAACAGACAAATCCTTGTGTATGAACTATAAGATGTATGCAACCTGGTGTGTCAATGCAAATGATGTGTACTGTTCAACAACAAGCGTGGTGCTTCAGTTATGAAACAGTAGATGACAGATCTATCAGTATTAGCGAGTGTATCACTGCAAACTTCCAGCACTTACTGACTGCCCCCACCAACTTGTGCACATCAGATTTAACAGTTTACTAAATTAATAATTAAACAGTACATTATCACTCTAGGACTGCATATCCCATCTGAAACATGAGATATTTACTTTTATTTAGCTCTTCCACCGACTTTTTTACTGCACTACTCACCTTTAAAAAAGTCTATCTAGTGAAAAAAAAAGAACTAAAAAGCATTCACACTCTTCTATATACTTAAGTATCTGTAACTGCAGTCGATCTGCCTTAAAATATTAACTGTTAGTTTCTGGTATTTCCCCAGACAGGTCATTTGCCACTAAACGAATGCTTCCTCATTCTGTAGATCTTTGAGGTAAAATGGAACCACCACCACGGCAGTCACCCATATATACCTGTTATATCAGACACTGGAGAAGGCCCTGCACAGTAACCACACCTGAATGCAAGTAAAAATGTGTAGGATAAAAACACTCCTACCAACCAATGGGATACCTCAAAATACTCTTCGCAACTCAAGTGACAGGCTCACTGTCCAACCAGTGCTCCATGTCCCTGCACAAGTAGCTGACTCACACACACTTTGAGATAAGAGTTATATACAATCACACAGACACTACTGGGGAAGGCTGACACAGATTCTCCAGCTGTGCCCATTTTACCCAGACTATGCGGTACTACCACTTGCCACCACCCACTAATATTTATCAGCTACTAAAAAGGCCCTTAACAAAGAGTGTCCAATTATTTCTGTGCAATATTATTATCCAAATGGTAAGTGCAACTGAACAGTAAAGGCTTACTGGAGTGGCCTGGCCAGTTTCATAGTTTCATAGTATAGCACTAGGCTATCTGCTCTGGGGCATTTGTAAGACTAGCCATAGTGATGTGGCTTTTGCCACCCCATGAAATGGTACAAAAAATGTACAGAATAAATTTAGAATACTGTGCCTCTGTCTAGTAGTGACACAATGAAGGTCCCCTTATATAATAGAATTAGTTTACTGTGCCCCTGTCTAGCAGTGACACAGATGTGACCCCTGGGGTAAACTTACGATCTCCCATCCACTCATCAAGATTTCTCTTGAAGAGAGTCAGTGAGGGGCTCTGCCTAATGCGAACTGGGATCTTGTTCCAAAGCATGGGAAGCCTCTGGGTTATGAATCTATCCCTCCAGCATGTCCTATTCATACTTGTGCTGAGGTTTACGTCTTTAGCTCTCGTGGTCCTGATGGATTTGGATTTTTTGAGGTGGAGCATGTCCATCAGATCCTGATTGGACATGGCCTTGTACGTCAGGCAGAGATCACCTCTGAGCAGGCGGTATGCTACTGAATAGAGCTGAAGTTTCTTTAGTCTGGCAGAATAAGACATAGGTTGGAGACCGTTGATCCTCTTGGTGAGGTACTTTTGTGGTCACTCCAGCTGTTGCAAATGCCGGGTGAAGTACATACCAAATGGGGCATTGTACTCTATCATGGGTCTGATGAGGGAGGAGTATAGGGGTACAATGACATCCTTGGATCTGGATGTGAATCCCTTCATGATGAGGTGTGCAAGGTAGAATGTTTTTCTAACCGCTTTGGCAATGTGGGTGTCAAATGAGAGGTCGCTGTCGACTTGGGTCCCTAGGTCTCTGATTAATTTTTCCGTACTCAGTGGGTTGCTGTCTATATGATAATTTTTGGGAGCTTTGTTTTTCCCAAAGGGGATGACTATACATTTTTTGGCATTTAGTTTAAGGCCGTGACTCCGGCACCAGTTGTCCGTTTCTGTGAGGCCTTTTTGTAGGATGTATGTGTCCACTGGTGTATCGACTATGGTGCCTAGTTAGCAGTCATCTGCGAACTTGGTCAGCCACAGCCCTCCCATGTTTGCTTTAACATCTGAGAAATAAATGCCGAACAAGAGGGGTCCCAGGACAGATCCCTGTGGGACACCACTTGTGACTGGCTTTGAGTCTGACATTGCTCCAGCGATTTTAACTTTATGGGTTCTGTCCTTTAGCCAGTTTGCAACCCATCTAGTGACATAAGGGTTTACATTTAAGCTGTTGAGCTTATCTATGATGCCTGAGTGGGGTATTGTGTTGAAGGCCTTAGCCAAGTCCAGGTAGGCTGTATGGACTGCTTTGCCCTCATCAATGGCTCTAGTGACTGTTTCAAAAAAGTCAACCAGGTTCAAAAGGCAGGATCTGCCCTTTACAAAGCCAAACTGGGTGGGGTCAAGTGTCTGTAGGTCCCCTATGTCTCTGTTTATGAGTTCCATAATGATTCTTTCCATAGCTTTGCAGACCAGGCTGGTTAAGCTTATGGGGCGGTAGTTTCCAGGGTCTGTAGAGGCACCCCCTTTGTGGAGTGGGACCACTGTTGCTGTACACCAGTGTTCAGGTACATATCCCGAAGTAAGGCTAAGGTTAAATAGCATTTTTATGTGTGGGTTTAGCTCCTCTTGGAGTTCACGTAACATGCAACTTGGGATACCGTCAGGTCCCATTGATGCTGTGTTTTTAGCTTTGGTTAGGGCGGTTCTCACTTGGACATCTGAGATGACAGGGAGATTACATTCAGCTGGGATAAGTATTTCTTCTTTTGGGGGTGAGGGAGGGGAGAAATTTGCACTGAACCTGTCAGCCAGAATGTTGGCAATATATGTGGGTTCAGTGTATTTTTTGTTGTTGTGAACCAACTCTGAGCATATATGAGGGTTTCTGCCCAGGTTTCTAACATAGCTGAAGAAGGCTTTGTGGTTATCTTTAGTGTCCTTAGCGATTTTTCTCTCAAAGTTGGCCTTGGATGTTTTTATGAGAGAACGTAGTTTTCTGCTAATGTTGATCAGAGATGTCTTCCCTTCATGGGATTTTGTTCTGATGTGCAGTAGCTTCCTTCTTTTGTTATACAATTTCTTAATGGCTGTGGTCCACCAGACAGGATGCTTGCCTTTGGTGGAGAGGGACTTGGGTTTATTTGGGATTGCATGATCCATGCATTCTTGGAGATGTCCATAGAAAGCATTTGTGAAGGATTCGGCATTGTGGGATGTGGTATCCACCGTCAGTGGGCTTAAAGGATACCATCTCAGTCTTAAGAAGAGTGAAGTCTGCTTTTGAGAAGTTTTTCACTGTGGTCTTTTGTGCTGGGGGTGGAGGTGGGATATGTATATCCAGGGTTATTAGTTTGTGTCATATCTCACTAGTGAGGGGTATACTTCCGGTGTGGAGCATTTTGTCCCCATGTTTGTGATGATCATGTCTAGTATATTATCTCCCCTAGTGGGAGAGGTGACTAGTTGTTCCAGTGCATTTGAATTTATGAATTCCAGGAACCTTTGGGCTAGGGTATTAGAGCTAGAATAATGTACCCAATCTATGTTTGGGTAGTTAAAGTCTCCCAGTATGATGGTATTTTGTGATACATTCATATCCTCCAATGTCTTCAGGAAGGCTGAGTGGGGTTCTTGAGATTGGGAGGGTGGTCTGTAACATGCTACCAGTTGTATAGCAGTTTTGCCTATGGTTAGTTGCACCTGTATGGTCTCGGATGCTTCATGTGTTGCTACTAACCTGGAGGTGTGGGTGTCCTTGATGAACATGGACACTCCCCCTCCCTTTGTGGTTCGGCCCGGGTTTTGGGGCCGAAAAGCATGATACGAGGTATAGCCTGGTAGCACTGGGGTGCTCTCAGGAGCCTTCAACCAGGTTTCAGTTACTGCACAGACGTCGATGTTCTCCATGCTGAGGAGTGCATCAAGTGCCTGCATCTTGAGATGTAGACTTCTGGTGTTGAGCAGCATTATCCTTAGTTTTTTTCCATTTTTTGTTTTCTAAGGAGGTGGGTTTGTCTTTTGAGCCTTGCCTAAAAAAGGCACTATGGGGGTGGCAAGAGCCTTAGCCAATATCCGGAAGCCCAGTGGTGACAGGTGTAAGCCATCCCTTGTGAAGCAGCGTGGCTTGTCCAGCATGTCATCCCAGGCAGATAAACATTGGATCCCCTTAGAATGACACAAGTACTTGAGCCAATTATTAAAGCTGATCATCTTGTCTTTGTATTGTCGTATCATTATTGGTGAGGGCAAGATGCTGCTCAGGGTCAGGGTCATACCAGCCTGGGTTACAAAATCGGAGAACTCCTCTGTCTCTTTTCATGTAGTCCAGGGAGGTACATCTCAGGTCATTCACACCAGCATGGACAATGACGGAGTCATATTTGTACTTGCTTAGACTTGTGTGCGTGTGTTATGTGGCAGATCCTAGCTCCCGATAGACAGCTCACAGTCACCCTCTCCTTGTTCAGCCTGGTAAGTGGGACATCAGTGTGTCTGAGTATAGAGTCACCCATTACTAGTGCATCAGGCATGGTGTTTGGCCTTAAGGGCTGTGATTGGTTGACACACTGATTTATTGAAGTATGTGTTGCATGTGTTTTGTTTTGAGGTGGTGGATTTTTGGATGTCTGCTTTGGGAGCCTCTGTTGTTTTGGTAAGATGTCCTTCAAGGATGCATCTGCAGTCCTAACATATGGGTTGTCCTGCCTCAGGCAGCCCTTCGGTCGGCCGGATTCCAAAGTCTGGGTCTGGCCTCAGCTGATGTCGCACTTCACCCGACGTCATAGCTGCTGTCAATTGGGTATAAAGGCATCAGCCGACGCCATTTTCCTCAGTCTTTCTTGCCGTGCGGTGCCCGAAGCAGAAGCTGTTCGCAAGTGCCGGTCGGTCAGAACCAGAGATTACTACTACCGAAGACTTCTAAAAAGCTAAGTACCCCATTGGGGACTCTTTCTTGCCTCAGCCGATGTCAGAAAAAGTAAATAACTGTTTAACTTGTGGGAAACAAATACCTCATAAGGATTTCCACTCTTACTGCCTTCCTTGCTTAGGCCCAGACCACGACGTAGCAGCTTGTCTAGCCTGTGCTTCCTTCAACCGACGGACACTTAGGCGTCTTCGGAGTTTGCAGAGGAGTTTTTCGGCCCTGCTTTTGCTTACAACATGCCGTCGGAGACTCCGACTTCACAATTAACTAAAAAACGTAAGGAAAAGGACCGACACTCGCAGTCCGCGGTTTCGGCCGAAACCACGGTTAAGCCAACCGCTAGTGTCTCTGTTTCGGCTGAAACCGAGTCCATGGTTCTTCCTTCAGCCGAAAGCATGCCTCCTACAGCCGAGGCCTCACTCAGCATGGCTGAATCTGCTACTGAAATTCCACCTGCAGTTGCAGGTTCTCAGGATTTATCACATACTATTCCTTTAGACATATCTACTCCTGCACGTGGAGCTGCTAGGCCCCCTGCATCTATGTCTATCAAGGCTTTTTCTAGGGCTAAAGCAGCTAAATCTTCTAAGGCCTTGCCTACTAAAACCCCCTCACACAGGCCTACCTCTAGTTCACAAATGCTCAGCCTGGCAGAGGATCTCATTTCTTTGATCAGGGGATCCCAACCTCACCCTGACAGGGCCTCTCATCCCCCTCCAGAGAAGAGGCCTAGAGCAGAGCCCCCTGAGCCAGTTTCAACAGATTATTCCTCGGATGATTCAGAAAATTCAAATCCTCCAGAAGGCCCTTATTCTCCATATGAGGACTCTGATGCAGAAGATTCCATTCCTTCTGCCTCTCCTCCTGAGGAATTTTCTTTTGGGGAAACCTTGCATGCTATGAGAGAGCAATTTCAATGGCAGGGCCAGGATTTTTCAGATTCAAGGAAACGGCTAAGGACCTTTTTACATTTACCACAGCATAGGCCTTTAGCCATCCCTCCAGTACTAACAGTTGTAGATGATGCATTTAATGATGCTTGTACTGCCCCTGACTCTCTTCCCCCGGCCCCTGCTAAGCCCGACAGATACTACAGGGTCCCGGACACACACTTTCACTTGTATAAGGCTCCTATTGCAGATCCTGAAACTATTTCACAGGGCCCCAAAGCTGTAGCAGCTGCCTCTGCCAAAAACCCTCCCTCTGAAAGAGAATCTAGAGCATTAGAGAGATGGGGTAAAAAAGTTTATACTTCTGCTACGCTTTCGGCTAGGGCCTTAAACTGCCAATTCCACATGATTCAGTATCAGGAATTTTTGTTAGATCAGCTAAATAAAAAACTGTCTTTTTCTGAACCTATAGACCGTAAGTCCCTTCAGGATTTGGTACATAACACTCAGCAGGTCAGTAACCATTCCTTAAAATGCGGCTTTGATGCACTGGAGGCTTCCTTTAGATCAGCTATGACTGGCACAGTGATCAGAAGGCATGCATGGTTAAAAGAGCAATCATTACCAGACCATGTGAAGTCCAAGCTCCTAGATGCTCCCATGGAGAAACAAAGTTTGTTTGGCTCCCCTGCACAGCAAGTGTTAAAGAAGGTGGAAGAAAAAGCAAAATCTGTCCAAACAGTCAAGGAATTCTTACAGGTCCAGCCGCCGAGGTTTAGTAGAAATTGGCCCTCGAAGAATTGGTCCTTTCCAGACACCTCCAGAACACAGAGAGGCAGAAATAGGCGCTCAAGAGGAAGAGGTCAATCCAGAGGTGCCTACAGGGGACGTCAGTGGCAGCCTAACAACCAAAGTACTGCCACAGATCCAGCTACTACCACTACCACAGGACAGTCACAATGACTTGGCTCTGATACTGCCTACCAGGGAACAACTGGAAGCACCCTTAGGCGGAAAGCTAGCCTTATTTTCAGTAAACTGGCATTGCATTACAGGAGACAAATGGATTTTACAGACAATAGACAAAGGCTACAGGTTCCACTTCCATACTCTACCAAGAAAGAGAGGAATGCCAAACCTACCACCAAACCAAAAGCAAACGCTCTAGGACAAATCAACCACTTACTAAGGATGAGAGCTATAGAAAAAGTACCGTCTATGGAACAAGGACAAGGATTTTACTCCAGACTTTCCTGGTACCAAGAAAAGAAAACCAATGGAGGCCTATTCTCGACCTGTCCGCTCTGAACACATATCTCATTGTTCCAAAATTCAAAATGCTGACCCTACAGCAACTTCTTCCCATGCTGGGCAAGGAGTCTTGGCTGGTGACTCTAGATCTCAAGGAGGCATACCTGCACGTCCCTATACGACCAGATTGCAGAAGATACCTCAGATTTCTTGCAGGATCAGAGCATTATCAATTCTCAGCATTGCCCTTTGGCTTATCTACTGCGCCCAGAGTATTCACGAAATGCCTGGCATCAGTAATTGCTCATTGCAGGCTTCAGGGAATTCAAATTTATCCATACCTGGACGACTGCCTGATAAAAGCGGACAACAAGATCAAATTAACAAAAGATTTGGAAAAGGTTATTCACCTACTGCAAGCCCTGGGATACACAGTCAACATAAAAAAGTCAAGGCTGGTACCATCCCAAAGGATAACATTCTTGGGTGCAGAACTGGACACATCAAATCAAATGGCATTTCTCACAGCAGAAAAGCAAAAACAACTACCACTCTATTTCATGGCATTAGCAACGCAGAACCAGCTTACAGCAAGAAAAGTCCTGCAAGCCCTGGGTTACATGGCATCCTGCATAATATTGATTCCACATGCCATACTACATATGAGGAAGTTGCAATGGTACCTAAGGAATTTATGGTCTCAGCACAAGCACAGCCTAGAAACCCAAATTCCAATAATTCCATGCCTGAAGCAAGAATTCATGTGGTGGGCTCAGGCCTGTCAGTTGAACAGAGGGCTGCCTTTCCACAAGCCTCACCCAAGCCAGACTATCACCACGGACACCTCAGACCTCGGATGGGGGGCACACATGGTGGACAAGTGTATACAAGGCCTATGGACACAAGACCAGCTGAATCTACACATAAATCAAAAGGAGATGCTGGCAGTGAAGCAGCCAATTCAGACATTCAGACCGTTTCTTCAACAGGGTCATTTGCTGATGAGGACGGACAACACCACAGTCATGTGGTATATCAACAAACAGGGAGGCACACACTCATATCCTCTATGCCGGATGGCAATGGACCTGTGGAATGTGGCCCTGAACCTCAACATTCAGCTCCAGGCCATATTTGTGCCAGGAAAAGAAAATATACTAGCAGACACCTTAAGCAGAACTACCACGGATGTCCACGAATGGATGCTGCATCCAAACATCTTCAAATCTATAACACAGAAATGGGGGCTACCAGAAATAGACCTGTTCGCATCCCCACACAACCACCAATTGAGGAAATTCTGCACAAGGACATACCACCCTCTTGCTTGGAAGGTGGACTCCCTATCCTTCAGTTGGGAAAACCTGACAGCATATGCATTCCCACCTCTTCCTTTGATGCACAAAGTGTTACTGAAGATCAAAGAAGATCACCCAAGGATCATCCTGATAGCTCCAGACTGGCCGAGGCAGCATTGGTACCCACTACTGAGGAGTATGTCTCGGGCACATGCATGGCCTCTGCCTCTAGTTCCTTTACTGCTAACACAGAACAACTTCAAGATCCTACATCCAAACTTGAAAACTCTGCAGCTAGCTGCTTGGAATATTACATAAAACAAAATAACCCAGTTTTATCTCAGAGGGTTAAAGACATTATCCTGGAGGCTCGCAGACCCTCCACAAGGAAAACTTATTCAGCCAAATGGAAAAGATACCTCATTTGGAGTACAGCAAAAGGAGAAAATGTATCATTAGCAAACCTAGCTAACATCATGGAATATTTAGCAGAACTTTTCCACAATGGTCTGTCTTACTCCTCCATTAAGATTCATGCATCAGCAATTTCAGCAGAATACAACATGGATCCTCCAGTCTTCTCTCATCCTCTACTCAGGCAGTTTCTGAGAGGAATTAAAAATGTAAAGCCTCCAAGGAAGCCACCTTTGCCTACATGGGATCTTAACTTTGTGCTGGAGAAGTTAACACTTCCCCCTTTTGAACCAGCAGCAACAGCAGAATTACAGTTCTTATCTTGGAAAACTGCTTTCCTGCTTGCAATCACTTCAGCAAGAAGGGTTTCTGAATTACAGGCTTTAATGGCAGTACAGCCCTTCCTTATCTTCCATCAGGATACAGTGTCCTTGAGAACTAACCCTACTTTTATGCCAAAGGTGGTCTCCAGGGTATCATTGAACCAAGCAATCCACCTACCAACATTCTTCCCCAACCCACAGAACAGGCGGGAAAGACTACTACATACCTTGGATGTGCACAGGCAATTGCGCTACTATCTGGACAGAACCAAGAACAATAGAAAAACTGACCAGCTTCTGGTAGCATATGCAACAGGAATGGAAGGAAAAGCAATTTCAAAACAGACAATCTCAAAATGGATAGGAAATTGCATTAGATTTTGTTACTCTTTTCATGGAAAGGCAACTCCAGAAAACATCAGACCTCACTCCACAAGGGCTACAGCCACTACTACAGCTTTCTTACGAGGAGTGGCTACCAAAGACATTTTAGAGGCTGCTACTTGGAGCTCCGTGCATACATTTGCCAAGCATTATAATCTACCTTTATATTCCAGATCCCGGGCAGGTTTTGCAACTGCTGTTTTGCAAGGGATCTTAACTACACCATAATCATCTTAGTGCCTCCTCCCCCAGTTTGGCTATGGTATTCTACCCATATGTTAGGACTGCAGATGCATCCTTGAAGGACATAGTACAGCTTTGTACCTACCATAAATGTAGATGTCCGAGAGGTATGCATCTGCAGTCAGGATTACCCACCCTCCTTCCCCTCTGTGGTACTCCTAGGGTAATTGCCCATCTTTTAGCTAGCTGGGGGAATCTATTATGGTGTATTTGTTTGTATATATGTATATACTTGTTTATTTTTGTTTGCTCTCTACTGTTTGGAATCATTTGCATTTATCCAAATTTAGCCTTCCTAGAGGGCACCTGGCATCTGGGGCAAGAAACACTGAGGAAAATGGCGTCGGCTGATGCCTTTATACCCAATTGACAGCAGCTATGACGTCGGGTGAAGTGCGACATCAGCCGAGGCCAGACCCAGACTTTGGAATCCGGCCGACCGAAGGGCTGCCTGAGGCAGGACAACCCATATGTTAGGACTGCAGATGCATACCTCTCGGACATCTACATTTATGGTAGGTACAAAACTGTACTTTTTTTATTAGACCCTCCGAGTATGTCTTTGTGTTTTTATGTGTTGGGTTTGCAGTTGTGGTAGGTCTTTGTGGGACTGGGATTGTTGTGTGTGTGGTTACCATCTCCTCCTGTCTGGTCATGCCAGCCCTGAGTTGAGAGAGTTCAGCCTCCAGTTTGGCTATATAGTTGCATCTCTCACATGTATTTGTGTTTGTTGGGAGGAGGAGAGGGTTGTCTGCAGAAAAAGCAACTTTCTTGATCATAAGTATTTTTTAAACTTTTTAGTTTGCATTTTTCGATCTTTTAAGCTTTTCGACTACTGTTTGTGCCTATATTACTGTTTTATTACCTTATTTTCCTGTTTTTGTGTGCTTAAATTGTTGATTTGCACTTGTTGGCTAAAGTATTGCTTAAAAGTAACAAACAGGCTAATACACTCAAGTGTACCAGCCTTTGATAGCAATTTAGTCAAAAACACAGCATTTACTGCATTTTTTCTGTTTGCAAAAAAAAACAAAAAAACAAAAAAATACTTCTCCTTTTCTGAACTTTCCTAGCTAGTTGTTCCAGTGATCAGATTTTGCTGATCCCTGGGCTTTGTATTTGGTTTCTGTGTTCCTCCATTTTCTTGTGTGGCCAGAGGTAGTTTCTTTACTCACCAGTGGGAGTGGGGAGTACTGAGCTGCTTGTTTGTCCTCAGAGGAGTGGTTAGAAGCAGCAACTTGTAATTTGTTGGCCATTTTGGGTCATTTCCTGTTTTTTCCAGCCCCCTGCTATAAAGCACGTGTTAGCGCGATTTAGCACGGAGCTGCTACCGTTGCACACTAGAGCAGCGCCGGTTAATCAGATTTAAACTATTAGGGCTACCTAAAGTCCACTCTTCAAATTTTCCCTTAAAACTACCTTCCTCAAAGTATACTACTGTTCTATCTAGTGTATCCTACAACTATAAATTATCTCTACTTGACTCCCAAGTAGACTTTTCTCTATCTGTATAGCCAAGCACTTGCTCCTACAGTACTTATCACCTCGATACAGCACTCTTGTTATAGAAAGTACCCCAAAAAAGCAAACCCCATTTCTCGGTCACCCACATCCCCCAAAACCTTTTTAAGTTTTTCTGGCTATTCCCTTTAGCATGTCGAGGGATCAGTTGCTAATGTCCTCTCCTGCTCAGCTGGTGAACCTGGGAATATTGAGGCAATGTTACACAGACAACCCTCTCCTCCTCCCACAAAACACAAATACATGCGAGAGATGCAACTATACGGCCAAACTGGAGGCTGAGCTCTCTCAACATAGGACTGGCAAGACCAGACAGGAGGAGAAGGTAACCACACACACCATAGACCCAGTCTCACATAATACCATCACAACCTCAAATCATACACATAAACACACAAAGACATACTCGGAGGCTCTGATCAAAAATCTACCAAAACAGCAGAGACCACCAAAGCAGACACCCAAACAACTACCATCTCAGAACACAACACCTGCAACACATAGACCACACAGTCAGAGTGTCAAGCAGTCACAGCCCTTAAGGCCAAACACAATGCCAGATACACTAGTCATTGGTGACTCCATAGTCAGACACACTGACGTCCTGCTCACCAGACTGAGTAAGGAGAAGGTCACAGTAAGCTGCCTGTCGGGTGCTAGAATCTGCCACATAACGCATGCACTCAGGTCTCTCAACGGCAGGTACAAGTACGACGCAATCATTGTCCACGCTGGTGTTAACGACCTGAGACGTACCTCCTTGGACTACATGAAAAGAGACATAGAGGAGCTCTCTGATTATGTAGCCCAAGCAGGTATGACCCTGACCTTGAGCAGTATCCTACCTTCACCAAGAATGATGCCACAATACAGAGATAAGATGATCAGCTTTAACAATTGGCTTAAACTCTGGTGTCATTCAAAGGGGATCCAATGTCTGTCTGCCTGGGATGACATGCTGGACAAGCCACGCTGCTTCGCAAGGGACGGTTTGCACTTGTCACCCCTGGGATTCCGGATTTTGGCAAAGGCTCTTGCCACCCCCATAGTGCCTTTTTTAGGCAAGGCTCAAATTCTAAACCTACCACCCTAGAACACAACAAAGAAAAAAAACTAAGGGTAATGCTGCTCAATGCCAGAAGTCTCAACCTCAAGATGCACGCACTCGAGGCCCTTCTCAGTATGGAGAACATCGATGTCTGTGCTGTGACAGAAACCTGGTTCAAGGCTCCTGAGAGCACCCCAACACTATCAGGTTATACCTCATATCATGCGTTCCGGCCCCAAAACCCGGACAATACCAAGAAAGGAGGAGGGGTATCCATATTTATCAAGGACACCCATACCTCTAGACTGGTGGCAATGCACGATGCATCGGAAACCATTCAGGTGCAATTAACCATAGGCAAGACTGCTCTGCAATTTGTAGCATGTTACAGGCCACCCTCGCAAACTCAGGAACCTCATATGGCCTTCCTGAAAACACTGGAGGGGATAAATGTATCTCCGAACACCATCATACTAGGTGACTTCAACTACCCTAATATAGACTGGGAACACTACTCAAGCCCAAACACTCTAGCCCAAAAGTTCCTGGAATTCATAAACTCAAATGCCATGGAACAACTAGTCACCATCCCCACAAGAGGAGAAAACATACTTGATCTCATCATCACGAACGTGGGAGCACAATGTTCAACACCAGAAGTATACCCCTCACTGGTGAGATCAGATCACAAACTAATCTCGCTGGAGGTCCTCATCCCGCCCCCACCCCAAATAAAAAAGACCACAGTAAAGAACTTCTCGAAAGCCGACTTCACACTTCTAAAGACTAGTGTGGTCTCCTTTAAGGCCCCTGAACCGGCGGTAAACATTACTCAAACCACTGAATCACTTACAAATGCCTTCTACCAGCACCTGCAGGGCTGCATGGATCAGGCAATCCCAAGCAAAACAAAGACTCTTTGTACCAAAGGCAAGCGTCCAGTCTGGTGGACCCCAGCCATAAACAAACTCTACAACAAAAGGAGAAAGCTACTACAAGATAGAGCAAAATTCTTAAAAGGTAAGACACCGCTGATCACTATAAGTAAAAAGCTAAGAGCTCTCATAAAATCATCCAAAGCTAATTTTGAGAAAAAAATAGCTAAGGACTCTAAAGACAACCATAAGGCATTCTTCAGCTATGTCAGAAACCTAGGAGGAAACTCCCAGATATGCTCAGAATTAGTTCAAAATGATGTGAAGATTACTGATCCTACAGACATTGCCAACATACTGGCTGACAGGTTCAGTGCAAACTCCCCCCCCCCGTAAAGGAGAGATATCTATACCAATTGATTGTAGCCCCCCAAACATCTCTAACGCCCAGGTGAGAACTGCTCTCTCCAAGGCAAAGAACACAGCATCCATGGGACCTGATGGTGTCCCCGGCTGTGTGCTCCATGAACTCAACGAGGAATTAAACCCACAGTTAGGACAGCTGTTTAATCTTAGTCTCACCTCCGGATACGTACCCTGGGAGTGGCGCACAGCGACTGTGGTCCCACTCCACAAAGGCGGTGCCTCCACCGACCCTGGAAATTACCGTCCCATTAGCTTGACAAGCCTTATCTGCAAAGCCATGGAGAGGATCATAATGGATCTCATAAATAAAGACATAAGGAATCTGCAGACTTTGGATCCAACCCAGTTTGGCTTTGTCAAAGGCAGATCATGCCTGTTAAACTTGGTTGACTTTTTCGAAACAGTCACCAAGGCCATTGACGAAGGAAAGGCAGTCCATACAGCCTACATAGACCTGGCGAAGGCTTTCGATACAATACCCCACTCGGGCATCATTGATAAACTCATCAACTTAAATGTAAACCCATACATTACAAGATGGATTGCAAACTGGCTGAGTGACAAAACCCACAGGGTCAGAGTTGCTGGCACCATGTCAGACTCAAAGCCTGTCACAAGTGGTGTACCACAGGGCTCAGTCCTGGGCCCACTCTTTTTTGGCATCTACTTTTCTGAAGTACAAGCAAATATAGGAGGGTTATGGCTGACAAAGTTTGCAGATGACTGCAAACTGGGCGCCGTAGTTGAAAACACATCCGACACAGATATCCTTCAGAAGGGTCTCACAGAAACGGATAACTGGTGCCAGAGCCATGGCCTAAAGTTAAATGCCAAGAAATGCATAGTCATACCCTTCGGGAAAAATAAGGTCACCCCTAGCTACCATATAGGAGGCAATCCCCTGATCACAGAAGAAGTTATCAGGGACCTGGGAACCCAGGTGGACAGTAGCCTTTCATTCGACACCCATATTGCTAAAGTAGTTAGGAAGACCTTCTACATTGCCCACCTTATCATGAAGGGATTCACATCTAGATCAAGGGAAGTCATAGTCTCCCTATACTCATCACTCATCAGACCAATGATAGAGTACAATGCCCCATTCGGAATGTATCTGACCCGACACTTGCAGCAGCTAGAGGCAACAAAAGTTCCTCACCAAAAGGATAAAGGGTCTCAATCTGTCTTATGCTGCCCGACTGAAAGAACTCCAGTTATATTCAGTTGCTTACCGCTTGCTCAGAGGTGACCTATGCCTGACATACAATGCCATGTCAAACCCAGATTTGATGAACATGCTTCATCTCAAAAAATCCAGATCCCTCAGAGCCACAAGGGCGGGAGACTTAAACCTCAACACGGTTATTAATAGGACGTGCTGGAGGGATAGATTCATCACCCAAAGACTCCCTATGCTGTGGAACAAAATCCCGGTCTATGTGAGGCAGAGCACCTCGCTGGCCTTGTTCAAGAGAAATCTTGACCAATGGATGGGGGATCGCAAATACACCCCAGGGGTTACCTCAGTGTCACTGCTAGACAGAGGCACAGCAAAATAAAGGGCATAGTTTCTCCAAACTAAAGGGGTGGAGTAAGCCACAAAACTATGGGCTAGGCTTATAAATGCCCTTGGGCAGATAGCCTAGTATGAACCTATGAACCTATGAGACAATTGTAGCATTGTCTCAAGATACCCAGATTGACCAGATGAACTGGAGAGGATGCCAGTAATCTACCACTCGACATGCTAGAACAGTATAAGGGAGTGCTGTACCTTTAAGGGAAGTGGATATTCCAAAGGGTGGTAAGTAGATGTAGTGCTTTACTTAGTACAAGAGTGTTTACTTAGTAGAGAAGTATTGAGAACAAGTGCTAGGCTTATAATATAGTGAGTAGTCTGATTATACTAAGAGTAGAGCTTCCTTAAGGGAAAATTTGAAGAGCAGACCTGGTAGAGCCAGAAGAAGTTTAACCGGCGCTGCGCTATGCGCACAACCGCGCAAGGCTGTGCAAACACAGATTTTAAACAGTGAACTACAAAAGAGCTAGAAGTGGTCCAAAACGACCAATTACTATAGCTTCTTGTGCTGAGGTCACTTCCTATAGGGACAGGTAGGCTGCTCAAGGCTCCCCACTCCCATTGGTGAGCAAAGAAACTTCCTTCTATCCAAGTAAGGTAATGGACAACACAGGAACTACACCACAGCCCAGAATACAGCAATGCCTGTAAACTGGTCTAAACTAGTCGAGGAGAGGCGGGAAAAAAAGGATTATTTTTTTTGTTTTTTGTTTTTTTGATAGAAACACACAGAAAATGCAGAAACATTGATAAATCAGTTACACAGGCAAGCACACTTTAGTAGGCAGCCTCAACAGTTAAATTAAACAAACAAACAAACTTTCGATCAAATTCGACTAAAATGTAACTTTAAGTGCAGATTTTAAAATAATGCAGCAAACATTTAAAAAACAGTTCAATCTAGTTCGGGGTAAGCTACAGAAGCTATTCCAAGTGAAAAAATAGCAAATATACATAAATCCAGAAAGTAGTCGCTTTTCTGAGTTCCCTGTAGCTAGGACCACTCTGCAAGACCACGAGGAGCTTGTCTAAGCAGTATAGCCAGAAAAAAAACGTCCAGAGGCAGATTTTAAACAGTGAACTACAAAAGAGCTAGAAATGGTCCAAAACAACCAATTACTACAGCTTCTTGTGCTGAGCTCACTTCCTACAGGGACAGGTAGGCTGCTCAAGGCTCCCCACTCCCAATGGTGAGCAATGAAACTTCCCTCTATCCAATTAAGGTAATGGACAACACAGGAGCTACACCACAGCCCAGAATACAGCAATGCCTGTAAAATAGTCTAAACTAGTAGAGGAGAGGCAGGAAAACAAGGATTTTTTTTTGTGTTTTTGTTTTTTTGATAGAAACACACAGAAAATGCAGAAACAGTGATAAATCAGTTATTGTCTTGTGTTTTTATTATTTATCACAATATACATGCAATGTACTCTAGGACTTAAATTATCTGTACACAAAACAGCCACAGCTGAAAGGTTTAAAGATATTTAATAATAAATAATAAAAACACAAGACAATACTTCTTACTATACAGTGCTAGTCAAGAGTTCAGAGATCACAGAGAAATAGTTAAAATAATACAGTAGAAAAGTTCTGACATCAATACTGAAAAAAATTATCTAATCTTCCTAGTTCCTAGCCATATCATCACACACTGTGTGGCTTAAACACAGCAGAAATAGAGAAAAAAAATCGGAAATAGATTAAAGGAGATGAACAAAATTTCACTAATATGGACTCTGTCACTCACAGTGGCTATTCAGACCCCTCAATAATATAGCTGGCAGGTGGAATGTACCATAGTCAGCCAATCACACAGGCAGCATCTGCAGCACACCATTATAAAGTATACAAACACCACACGCACAAACTGGGAACTTTATAGAGCATGTGTTTGTGATGCTGAAGTCACGGTTCCTCTGCCTTGACATATCTAGTGGAGCTTTGCAGTACTCTCCAGCCACATGTGCGCACATGTTCATAGTATGTACCATGCTCTGTCGCATATTGTCTACTCAGAGGCGATCTCTGCTTAACATACAAGGCCATGTCAAACCCAGAGCTGTTGGACATGCTACACTTAAAGAAATCCCAATCCCTCAAAGCCACAAGCTCCAGGGATCTAAACCTTGTCATCACAATAAACAAAACATGCTGGAGGGATAGGTTCCTAAACCAGAGTCTCCCCAGACTCTGAAATAGATTGCCCATACATGTCAAGCAAAGTGCCTCTTTGGCCCTCTTCTAAAGGAACCTTGACGATTGGATGAGAGAGAGGAAATTCACCCTGGGGATCACGTCAGTCACCCTGCTAGACAGAGGTCCAGGGAAGTAAATAGTGTGGGAAGAAATAGCCAAGGAATTGTTATGGCTAAGCTTGTATAGGCCCTAGGGCTGATAACCTAGTACCAACCTATGAACCTATGCTACTCAATATGATCCTACAGAAACAGCTGTGGCAGGAACATCACTGCGAAGAGTCACACAGCCCCCCACCAGTTCCAAGGCCTCCATAGGCACAGGGGGACTTGGATGAGGAAACCCCTGAGTTGCCCCTGTAGGCAGGTTAGAGTTAAGGGCAGGATTAGCATGAGTTACTACAGTGGAGGAAGGAGGCTTTACTTGTTACAAATGATCCAGTAATCCAAAAAATCTTATACCTGCATAAACCAAATAGCCCAGCTAATACTAGGACCAAAGATATAAATCCATTCCAGCAAATAACAGCACATGGTGGAGGTATAGATGTGTAACATGGTGGCTTACCCACCTGTCTAGAACAAACTAACTCTCCAAGTTAAACAGTCTGACACACTGTCTGCCTGTAAAAAGGATAACTGGTTGGGTATTCATAATGTCCTAAATTCATCACTGGCATAAATTGCCTGGCCCTTCTTGAAAAAGAAGGAAAGGCTTAAGGGTGGGTACTGGCAAAGCTAAAATGTCCTTGTAGCTCAGTTGATTTTCAACTCCTATGAGCCTATGACCTTTTGACTAAGTCACATCCTTGTATGGAGGCAGAGTTAGTGGGCATAACATGCTTAGGCCTGCATTCCTGGTGACTTTTGGGTGACCTGCATGGAGTTGCAGTATGTGGGAGTAGAGAAGGAGTATGTGCTGTCTTGTCTGCACTGAAGGCTGGGATCTTTTGCAGTGTGAGTGTGTCAAGAAGACTTGGACAAAAAGTATATGCATGGTATTTTTAAAGACATTATGGGCACTGGTGACTGCATTTCAAGACCATGACATGTTTACATGACTACAACAAAAAGTATATCAGCCAAATACTTTAATGTACTTTTTGCTTTTGTGTTTCAGGCCATTTTGACATGTCAGTTCAAGTGTACCTCATTATGAGGAACGTACCTCATTTGGGGTCTTAAAAAGTTCATGTTCCTCGAAGTTCCTCAAAGTTCCACATTGAAAGACTGTCACACATTCAGTGTTAGGAATTTTTTTTAAGTGAAATCCATTGTAAATAAAAGTGAATCGTATTAATTCATTAAAATATCTTCTTTATAAGTAAAACCAGATTATTGTAACCATCCTATGACCTTTCCTAGCTGAAGTTGTTAGTAAGCCATTAGTATGTGTTCCACATTTTGCCTATTTGTTCCACATTATGAGGGCTAGTGTTCCTCATTTTGGACATGGAAGGTTGAGAGCTATGCAGTGTGTCAAGAAGACTTGGACAAAAAGTATATGCACTGTATTTTTACAGACATTATATGCACTGGTGACTGCATTTCAAGACCATGACATGTTTACATGACTACAACAAAAAAGTATATCAGCCAAATACTTTAATGTACTTTTTGCTTTTGTGTTTCAGGCCATTTTGACATGTCAGTTTCTATAAGCTTAACCCAACTCATACATTCAGAGGTTTTGGTTCTTGCAGGGGAAGCACATCATTAAAATGAATGTGTTTCCTTTCATGACAGTCCCTGTTTTTCAACTCTCCTCTTGGGTAGCTGATATTTGTGGTTACCCTAATTTTCAATGAAATTATATTTTCACATTGGTTCCAAGTGTGTTACAAGCCTATACATAGGGCACTTAACCTGTATATGTAGCTTTATTTTCATTTTCTGCATCTATCAATCTATACTGAAAGTTACATTTTTTAAACTTTGTTACATTAACTAAAATGTTGACTTAATATATAAAAAAATAATTCTCAGTTTGTGGTAAGAGAAGCCTGAGACAATTGGTTTTGCAAGTTAGTTAGTTCAAAAATTGCTACAGTGATCCTTGGCCTTCTGTTAAGTGTTTTTGATCTTAGACATACTGGATTAAACAATGGGTGCCAGCAGAGGTGAAAATGGTCCTATCCAAACTGATGAGGTGTGAAGTGCCTTGGTTTCTGGCTCGGTACTGACTTTCATTTCTTTGAATGCGAGGTTTAAATGCTGAGCTGTTTAAAAGGTTTTATGGAATTTAATGTATGTATTTATTTGAATGTGTTAACCAGTGTAATCTGTTTATGCATTAATTACGAAGTAGTAAAGTCAGATATTGTCTAGGTGCATCATGTGAAGAGACAAGGCTTGGCTTAATTGTTTGGGGGTGGGTATGCTGTTTTATGAGATGATGTGTGTGTCACTTTCTACAGAATTCTACTCAGTTGTGGAACTCAGAAGAAAAGGTTGGACAAGAGGTTAGTGCAGCCTTTTGTTATTAAATTACTACTTTTTTAAGAAATTTACTTTTTGTGGTTGGTAATAGTGGGATTATAAATGACTGTCATGATTTGCTACAGGTGACTTGAATTTTAGAGTTTTACAGATTATGATTATTCTGCTGTTTAAGTTGTTTTGTAGCGTCTGTGCAAGTCATCTGGAGAGGCAGATAGCGTTGCAGGAGAAGGCAGCTCGCAAAATTAATGCCACTTGTTTAGACTACACACCTGGACATGACAGGTAAGTGAACATTTTTATGTTTGGGAGATTGAGATATAAACTGTGTGTTATTGATGGCATCTTGTGTTTGGTTTTATTACTGGAGAAATGTCAGTGGACAGTATGTATTTGTTGTACTTCTTGTTTCCATGTTGCATGGTTTATATAGTATAAAGCATTGTGTTACAGGTTTCATTTTTTACAGGTCGCTAGTTTTCTTGCATTCTGAGTGTGCAGTAGTTTCACTGTGTGTTTGTGTTAATGGAGGAGGTTATTCACATTGCTAAATGGCTATATTTCCACTGTTTGCTTGGGAGTCTGGTTTTCTAGGAGGCTTACCATGTTCGTTTTCCTTTGCTCTGCAGGCTTTTAGCTCAACTGAGAAGATGTGGTCATTGTTAGAAGGTTTTAGTATGGCTTATTATTTAGGTATTCTTATACACTATTTATTGTGTTTTCCTTTTGTGGGAATCGACATTTAAGTTTAGAATTAGTTTTGTTGAGAGGTTGTGAAACCAGAGTTGTCATTTCACCTCTTGCTGCTCTATGTGGCAGTGATTATGGCCATGTTTTAGTGCTCAGATACTGGGTAGGTTTCCTGTTGGCTCAATTGAAAGAATGGTCCATTTCACACACAAACATGGCTCCAGTAAGGCATTATAGTACACACTTACAATCCTACTGAAGGGTGCTATAGGTTAGTACATGTTTTTATGTAAGAGATTATTTAAATTATTTCATTATTTATGTCAAGTCTTGAATTTGGAGTATATGTTATAGGAAGAAATAAGTGTGAATGATGCATTCAGTGTATTATTGTGTGTATGTTCTGTATATAAGTAGTAGGTTCATAGGTTCATACTAGACGGATGACCACCAGAGTCTGTACAAGTCTGAAATCAGGTATAACTTTTAAGTATTACCCTACTTCATGTTAGTTGGAGAAAACACAATGCCAGACACACTTGTCATAGGTGACTCCATAGTCAGACACACTGACATCCCACTCACCAGACTGAACAAGGAGAGGGTCACAGTAAGCTGCCTGTCGGGCGCTAGAATCCGCCACATAACACAAGCACTCAGGTCACTCCACAGCAAGTACAACTATGACTCAGTCATTGTCCATGCCGGTGTGAATGACCTGAGATGTACCAACCTGGACTACATGAAAAGAGACATAGAGGAGCTCTCAGATTATGTAGCCCAGGCTGGTATGACCCTGACCCTGAGCAGTATCCTACCTTCACCAAGAATGATGCCACAATACATAGACAAAATGATCAGTTTTAATAATTGGCTTAATTTCTGGTGTCATTCTAAGGGGATCCAATGTCTGTCTGCCTGGAATGACATGCTTGACAAGCCACACTGCTTCGCAAGGGACGACTTGCACCTGTCACCCCTGGGTTTCCGGATATTGGCAAAGGCTCTTGCCACCCCCATAGTGCCTTTTTTAGACAAGGCTCAAATTCTAAACCCACCGCCCTAGAAAACAATAATGGAAAAAAAACTAAGGGTAATGCTGCTCAATGCCTGAAGTCTAAATCTCAAGATGCACACCCTTGAAGCCCTCCTCAGTATGGAGAACATCGATGTCTGTGCTGTGACTGAAACCTGGTTCAAGACTCCTGAGAGCACCCCGGCACTATCAGGTTTTACCTCATATCATGCGTTCCGGCCCCAAAACCCGGACCGTACCACAAAAGGAGGGGGGTGTATCCATATTCATCAAGGATACCCACACCTCCAGGCTGGTGGCAACTCATGAAGCATCAGAGACCATTCAAGTGCAATTAACCATAGGCAAAACTGCTCTACAGTTTGTAGCATGTTACAGGCCACCCTCTCAAACTCAGGAACCCCACACAGCCTTCCTGAAGACACTGGAGAGTATAAATGTCTCCAAACACCATCATATTGGGTGACTTCAACTACCCAAACATAGACTGGGAACATTACTCAAGCCCCAATACCCTAGCCCAAAGGTTCCTGGAGTTCATAAACTGTAATGCTATGGAACAACTTGTCACCATTCCCACAAGAGGTGAAAATATACTAGACCTGATCATCACAAACATGGGGACAAAATGCTCCACACCGGAAGTATATCCCTCATTGGTGAGATCAGACCATAAACTAATCTCACTGGAGATCCACATCCCACCCCCACCCCCAACAAAAAAGACCACAGTGAGGAACGTCTCAAAAGCCAACTTCACACTTCTTAAGACTGGTGTGGTATCCTTCAAGGCCCCTGAGCCATTGTAAACCACAACCCACGCTGCTGAATCCCTTACAAATGCTTTCTACGATCACCTTCAGGATTGCATGGATCAAGCAATCCCAAATAAAATCAAGACCCTTTCCACCAAAGGCAAGCATCCAATCTGGTGGACCCCAGCCATAAACAAACTTTACAACAAGAGGAGAAAGCTACTACAAGATAGAGCAAAATCCCTAAAAGGGAAGACATCTCTGATCAATACTAGTAAAAGACTACGATCACTCATAAAATCATCCAAGGCCAACTTTGAGAGAAAAATCGCCAAGGACTCAAAAGACAATCATAAGGCCTTCTTTAGCTATGTTAGAAACCTGGGTGGAAACTCCCAGATATGCTCAGAATTAGTCCAAAATGATACAAAAATCACTGAACCCACAGACATTGCAAACATACTGGCAGACAGGTTCAGTGCAAATTTCTCCCCCCCCCCCCAAAAAAAAGGAGAAATATCTATCCCAGCAGAGTGTAGCCTCCCAATCATCTCAAATGCCCAGGTGAGAGCTGCTCTCTAAAGCTAAAAACACAGCATCAATGGGACCGGATGGTGTCCCCGGCTGTGTGCTACACGAACTCAATGAGGAACTAAACCCACACATAAGGCTGCTGTTTAATCTCAGCCTTACCACAGGATACGTACCCAAAGAGTGGTGTACGGCAACTGTGGTCCCACTCCACAAAGGCGGTGCTTCTACGGACCCTGGTAATTACCACCCCATAAGCTTAACAAGCCTGGTCTGCAAAGCTATGGAGAGGATCATAATGGATCTCATAAATAAAGACATAGGGGACCTACAGACATTGGATCCTACCCAATTCGGCTTTGTGAAGGGCAGATCATGCCTCTTGAACTTGGTCGACTTTTTTGAAACAGTCACCAAGGCCATTGATGAGGGTAAGGCAGTTCACACAGCCTACCTTGACCTTGCAAAAGCTTTTGACACAATACCCCACTCAGGTATCATAGAAAAGCTCACCAGCTTAAATGTAAACCCATATGTCACAAGATGGGTTGCAAACTGGCTCAAGGACAGAACCCACAGGGTTAGAGTTGCTGGTGCCATGTCAGACTCAAGCCGGTCACAAGCGGTGTCCCACAGGGCTCAGTCCTGGGCCCCCCTGTTCGGCATCTACTTTTCAGAAGTGCAGGCAAACATAGGAGGATTGTGGCTGACAAAGTTTGCAGATGACTGCAAACTGGGCGCCATAGTTGAAAATCCATCAGACACAGATATCCTTCAGAGAGTTCTCATAGAAATGGATAACTGGTGCCAGAGCCATGGCCTTAAGCTAAACACCAAAAATGTATAGTCAGACCCTTTGGTAGAAACAAGGTAACCCCAAGTTACCACATAGGTGGCAATCCATTAAGCACAGAAGAGGTTATCAGGGACCTGGGGACCCAAGTTGACAGTAACCTTTCTTTTGACACTCACATTGCCAAAGTGGTTAGGAGGACCTTCTACATTGCCCACCTGATTATGAAGGGATTCACATCCAGATCAAGGGAGGTCATTGTTCCCTGTACTCTTCACTTATCAGACCAATGATTGAGTACAATGCCCCATTCGGAATGTATCTTACCCAACACCTGCAGCATTTGGAAAGACCCCAAAAGTTCCTCACCAAAAGGATAAAGGGGCTCAAAAATATGCCATATGCTGCCCGACTGAAGAAACTCCAGCTCTATTCAGTCGCATACCGTCTGCTCAGAGGTGACCTGTGCCTGACATACAAGGCCATGTCCAACCCGAATTAATGGACATGCTCCACCTCAAAAATCCAAATCCACCAGAGCCACAAGAGCAAGAGACTTAAACCTCAACACGGATATAAATAGGATGTGCTGGAGGGACAGATTCATCACCCAGAGACTCCCTATGCTGTGGAACAGAATCCCGGTCCATGTGAGACAGAGCACCTCGCTGGCTCTGTTCAAGAGGAATCTTGACCAGTGGATGGGAGATCGTAGGTTTACCCCGGGGATCATCTCTGTATCACTGCTGGACAGAGGCACGGCAAACTAATGGGTATAGTATTCTTCAACCTAAGGGGTGGTGAAAGCCACACAACTCTGGCTAGGCTTATAAATGCCCTAGGGCAGATAGCCTAGTATGAACCTATGAACCTATAACCTGAATTTCAACAACATGGATTTCCTAAAGACTAAGTATGAAACTCTAATGTCTGACATTATGGACTGACTGTAATCTTTAGTGATTTACCAGAACATCAAAAATTTTATAAGGGAAGGGGTATAGTTTGAGATGAAATCTGGGATAGTTGAGCAGTTTGAAGTCGATATTGACCAGTAGTATTGCTTTTGCCCTTTTTCAGTCTGAGGTTTGCTGTGACAAATTGTCTTGAAGGTTGTAAATAAGTATAGAAATAATGGGGATACTAGTTTGTCGTTGTCTCTATCTTTATTACGAGTATAAGGGTTGAAAGTAAATGGTTAGTACTATGGGAGGTATAGAAGACATGTTTTTCAAGTGTTTCAGAGAGGTGGGTTTATTTATTTCTTTATTTAAGTATTGCTTGAATTTGTTTATCAGGAAAGTCCACTGGACCAGAAATGAGCCCATTTTCAGTGGAGGCCCAGGGAGAAAAGCTCCACATTTAATTACATGCAATTTTACACAACAATACAGAGTATATAAAACAGTAATAATACATTAAAATAAAATAATAATCTCATAGAATACTTTGATGATAACATGGAACACATTTGATAAAAACAGTGAAAATTTGTTTTACAATCATGGTTTGAATGTAGGAATAGAAAAAAGTGTAAATATATAACTAATTTACTGATTTATTAGCAGTGCAAAGCAATTAACTTAAAGGGTAAAATGAAGTAGGCAGAAGGCCTAAGGTAGGGATAATGCAGGCTTAAGTGAGAGCAGAGGGAGTTAGTGTGGTAGAGAGAAGGGGAAGATAGACTAGTGAATTAGTGGGGAAGATTAAGGATTCTGTGCAGGGGGGGCAGTTTTCAGGGTTGACTGTTGGGGTGGAGGTGCACATCCAGTGTGATGGTGAAGGTCTTTAGCTCATAAACACAAAACACAAGGTTTGATTCTGATTTAAGGGCAATTGGCCTACTATTTTCCCATGAACCTACTGTAAGATCGCTGTCGGTATAAGGTTACTGATGTCTGCTGAATTCCCTACTTTGTGCAGATAGATAATGTGTGATTGTTTACAAAGAAAGGGACCATGGGATTCCAAGACTGACCCATTTATAAGGACTGAGACAACATCGGCAATGCCAATGGCTGCTACTTTAAGGTACTCACTTGGAAGGTCGCTAGCTGAAGCTGAGCATGGTTTGAGTTTGACATGTGTTATACAGAATGAGGGCATTGGTATGAAGGTAAAAGTCGTTGCAGTGTTATATGGCTACTGGGCAGGCCTGGAAGTAGATGTCGGAATCCTTGGTTAATAACACTATACTATCTTTGAAATAAGAGATTAATTCTAGTGTTCTAGTATAGTTTTTTTTCCTTAATTTATTTGCTTTTTATTACAGATGTGGAGCATTCTGATGTTTGATATATTGTGATGTATTGTATTTCTATCAATCTTTCCTGATTTAGCATTCTACTCTGTTTAGATAGCCACATTGCATTATTTGTTTGTACTCTCTTCCTTGTAGGAGTTGTCAGGCTATTTAGGAAAGTTGCATTGAATTCATGTAAAGCATCACATAAGAGTATGATATTTTGGATATTCCAGGTAAAAGATAATAGGGTAGTGATACATATGTCTGGGTTAAACTTGGACAGGTTGCATGTTGTTTTATAAACTTGACATTTAAGTGGATGTGTCGGATGTATGGTTTAAGTTTGCCAAATCTTTTGGGTTTCTAATACTGTTATGGGAATGTACAATATTCCTACGTCAGGGTATGATTAAAGTTCATGAAAATAGTATTGCTTCAGTCTTTGTTATCGAAATGTGCTTGTCACAGCACTCACAATGGGCCCAGAACTGATTCCTGCAATTCATATGGAATTACATTTATAGGTAGCATATGTAAAAATGACTGTAGTGCTTTTTTTTCACCGATCCATTGTTCCTACTACTAGTAATGGAACAGTCTGGGCAACTTTCCTCCACATTGCTCTCATTTTTGCCTGCAAATCTTGATAATTAATGACTTTGATTCTTGCTGTATGTAAGATACTGTAATGGCAACATGTAGCAATTGCAATGAGCAATGCTACTTTTGTATTTTTTCATTAACTACTATATCTAGTGTTCTCGCATTTACTTTTTTTGAGCTGTTGGCAATGGCTGATCCACTCTGATGTACGCTTCATCATTTGCTATAGTAATTTTTGGCTCATGTTACCAATGCTTCTCAACTACTTCTATATTATGTTGTTTGCACAATCCTCAATAACACAAATCTTGTCAGTCTAGCAACTAAGTTAAAAAGAGCAATACTTAAAATCTATTCCTATTTTTGGGTCATTGTATCCACATTATTTTAGGCTTTGTCCAGACTTCTTGCACTAACAGGTTCAGAAGTATACCTACCTCAAAACTGTCCCTTTTTTTTAATAGAATGTCCACATTTTTGCCTCATATTTTTGGCTTATTCCTCATAAAATTTGTGGTTTTCTAGTAAGTCAATGAGGGTTTAAATATGTAATTTCATACATTTGAGTTTCAGACTTCATTTGCTTCAGAGAATGCATGCTCCAACAAATGCTACTACTCTAGCCATTTTCTAAGTCTATAAGAGCAATATTTTTAATATGTCCCTATTTTGGGGCCTTTGTCCCCCACCAATATTTTTATTCTTTGTCCAAATTTCTTGTGCTAAGAGGTTGAGCGGTATGGAGGCATGGTATGTGATGTCATAGTTGCTGATTATTTGGTGCATTTTAAGGGGATAGGGGTTCTGCATTCCTGGCTGTGTCCTCTGTAACCAGCACCATTGTATAAGATGTCTAGTAACTATGAATTTGTTATCAGTTTCTTAGTCATTGCCTATTGCAATACTACCAGCTTACCAATTTTCCTTTAATGTAACGTAGGCAATTAATCCTTCAAGGGCAGCAGGCACTGTATTTGTAGATGAAACACTGAAATATGAAGTTGTTTCCAAGTAGCAGTCTCTTCATTAGTTACAGATGTCTTTAATGTGGAATTATTCGGATGAATTTTACTTCTGCAGAAATAGTGCTTATTGACTGATACAGGTGGATTGTAATGACAGAAGTCTGAGTAGCTTTTTATGGTTAAAATATTCTGAAATAGGCAGTTTTGCCATTATTGGGTCATACTTTTTATTTCATTTCTAACCGGAAAAAAATTAAAACAGACTCTAATAAGTGTTGCTGTATTACACAAGGAATTTAATTTAATACAAGGAGGAAGGTGAATCAAAAACATATACATGTATGCATGGCCCACATAATGTGTGCCAGGAACCTATGTTTTGAAAATTTTATTTACTATTTATTTGAGATTTGTTGACCAGAGTAGTCCAAATGAGCTGTTGCCATTTTACAGCAGAGGCCCGAGAAGAAAAGCTCTATAATTATAAGCAGAAAAATGATAATGTTACAGTAACTAGAGTATGACAATATAAGGATAGTCAGACAAATGAGTCTGTGTTTACCAGGCTCTGTAGTTGGGCTATCCTTGTGTAACAGCATTACAATGACACTTTTCCAGGCATGCAGACTGCAACCAATGAGGAGGTTTAGATTAATGAGTTTATTGCCACGGTTATAACTGTGTACTTGTGTGGATATTGGAATACTTGACTTGTTGTTTTGTACAAAAAGACATTACTGCAGTCAGTTTTGGCTCAGCTGCCTCTTGCAAAGCCTGTAGCAGTGTACGTATATTTATGTACCTCTGGTCTTAGAAGCAACCATGTTAACTTCATAACAAACCTGGAAAATATGGCTGCTTACATTGCATAAACCATGCAGAAAAATGCCTTTGACCTCACTGTTAAATTGTATGACTGGCATAAATTTACTGTGGTTGTGTATTCTATGTAAAAAAAAAAAAATTGTTCACATAAATGTCTTGCTGTATTGATGAAACACTACCATTTGCATTAGTAATTATTTTCCTCAGTATAATTGAGTACCCTTAAGAGCCTTAAAATAGCTGGCTGGTGGCAGTGTAACTACCCTATAGTCTGGGCAAAGGTGGCCGAGCAGGTAATCGATGCCAGCCTTTTCCTAGCAGGGTGACTGACATGATCCCCGGGGTGAATTTCCTATCTCCCATCCAATCATCAAGTTTCCTTTTGAAGAAGGCCAATGAGGCGCTCTGCTTGACATGTATGGGTAGTCTATTCCAGAGTATGGGGAGTCTCTGGGTGAGGAACCTATCCCTCCAGCATGTTTTGTTCATTGTGATGGCAAGTTTTAGATCCCTGGATCGTTTGACTCTGAGGGATTGGGATTTCTTTAAGTGGAGCATGTCCAACAGCTCGGGGTTTGACATGGCCTTGTATGTTAAGGAGAGATCACCTCGATATGCCACAGAGTATAGCTGGAGTTTTTTTTAGAAGGTCAGCATATGGCATCTGCTTTAGGCCTGTCATTCTTTTAGTGAGGTATTTCTGTGACCTTTCCAGCTGTTGCAAATGTCTTGTGAGGTACATACCAAACAGAGCATTATAATCTATAATGGGTCTAATGAGGGATGAGTACAGTGGGACAATGATCTCATTTTTTTCTGGATGAAAAGCCCTTAGCGATGAGGTGTGCCACATAGAAGGATTTCCTGACTGTTGTGGCGATGTGGTTATCAAAAGTGAGACCACTGTCCACCTGTGTCCCTAGGTCGCTCATCACACTTTCAGTGTTTAGTGTACTGTCACCTATGTGGTAATTCATGGGTACATGTTTTTTTTCCAAAGGGGATAACTATACATTTCTTGGCATTAAGCTTGAGCCCATGGCTCTGGCACTAAGCATCTGTTTCTGTAAGGCCCTTTTGTAGAATATCCACATCATTAGGGGATTTAATAATGGCTTACAGTTTGCAGTCATCTTTGAACTTTGTTAGCCAGAATCCCTTAGTGTTGGCCTGTACTTCAGAGAAGTAGATGCCAAACAAGAGTGGTCCCAGGACTGAACCCTGAGGTACTCCACTTGTCACTTATCTGGAGCTGGATTTGGAGTCGTCTACTTTTTACAGTGTGGGTTCTGTCAGTAAGCCAGTTGGCAACCCATCAAGTGACGTAGGGATTTATGCCCAGCTTAGTAAGTTTATCTATGATTCCAGAGTGGGGGATGGTGTCGAAGGCCACAGTGAGGTACAGATAGGCTGTGTGGACTGCCTTACCCTCGTCCACAGCTCTGGAGACTGATTCAAAGAAGTCAGTCAGATTCAGGAGACAAGATCGGCCCTTCACAAACTCAAACTGGGTGGGGTCCAGTGTTTGAATGTTGCCAATGTCTTTGTTTATAAGTTCCATGATAATGCATTCCATGCCCTTGCATATCAGGCTTGTCAGACTGATGGGATGGTAGTTCGCGGGATCCAAGGCAGATCTCCCCTTGTAGAGTTGGATAACTGTAGCTGTGCACCACTCAGTGGGCACAAAGCCCGAGGTGAGGCTATGATTAAACATCATACTTAGGTGAGGTGCCAGTTCATTTTGTAGTTCATGTAGTACACAGCCTGGGATGTCATCTGGTCCCATGGATGCTGTATTCTTAGCTTTGGAGAGTGCGGTTTCTACCTGTGTGGCCGTGATTACCGGATTTTGGCAATCTTTTGGTATTGAGATGGGCCCTTTAGGGGGTGAGAGGGGGATGAAGTAGGCACTAAATCTATCTGCCAGGATATTGGCAATATCTTTGGGATCAGTATATTTAATGCCATTCTGTTGTAGCTCAGAGCAGATCTGAGCATTTCCATTTAGACTCTTGACATAACTATAGAATGCCTTGTGGTTGTCTTTGGAATCTTTGGAAATTTTATTTTCGTAACTAGCTTTTGAGGATTTTATGAGGGGATCTCAGCTTCTTACTGAGGCTGGTGATGGATTTTTTTGCATCCTGGGATTTTTCTCTTTTCTGCAACAGTTTCTTCCTTCTGTTGTATAGTTTGTTTATAGCAGGGGACCACCAGATTGGCTTCCTTTTTTTGGAGAAGAGCATCTTGATTCTATTTGGGATAGCACGATTCATGCACGAGTGGATGTGCTCGTACAGTGCCTTAGTGTAGGATTCTACAGTCTAACTTTCAGATCCCATCTGCATGGATGTCATGAAGTTTGTCACTTCTGACTTCAGTAGCATGAAGTTGGCTTTGGAGAAGTTTTTTAAGGAGGTTTCCTTACTGGTGGTTGGGGGTGGGATGTGGATGTCAAGGGTGATTTGCTTATGGTCAGACCTGAACAATGAGGGGGTGACCACTGGTGTGGAGCATCTATCTCTCATGTTGGTAATGATCAGGTCTAGGATATTGGAGCCCCTGGTGGGACAATGGATTAGTTGATCCAGGGCAATGTAATTTATGAATTCCAAGAACCGTTGGGAAAAGGAGTTGGTACCCGAGTAGTTTTCCTAGTTAATGGCAGGGTAGTTGAAATCATCCAGTATTAGAGTATTTGGTTGTATCTTAACATTTTCCAGTATGTTTAGAAAGGTGTATTGAGAATCTTGGGGCATGGCGGGGGATCAGTAGCAAGCTACAATTTGGATTGCACTCTTACCTAGTGTTAGTTGCACCTGGAGAATTTCAGATGCATTGTGTTGGGCAACTAGCCTGGAGGTGTGAATATCCTTGGTGAATATGGACACTCCTCCACCTTTAGTGTTTCGGTCTTGGTTTTGTTGCCGAAAAGTGTGGTAAGAGTTGTAGCCTGGTATTGCAGGGGTGCTCTCTGGAGCCTTGAACCAGGTCTCAGTTACTGCACAGATGTCAATGATCTCCATTTTTAGGAGTGCTTCGAGACAGTGCATTTTGAGGTTTAGACTTCTAGCATTGAGTAGCATTACCTTCAGATTTTGCATGCTTGTATCTGTTACGGTGGTGGTTTTATCCTTTGGACCTTGCCTAAAAAAGGCACTATAGGGGTGGTAAGAGCTTTAGCTAGTAACCTGAATCCCAGGGGTGACAGGTGCAGACCATCTCTGGCAAAGCATCGTGGTTTGTCGATCATGTCTTCCCAGGCAGACAGATACTGGATCCCCTTTGAATGACACCAGAAGCTTAGCCAATTGTTGACGTCAATCATTTTGTCCTTATACTGTGGTATCATTCTGGGCGAAGGCAGGATGCTACTCAGGGCTAGGGTCATACCTGCCTGGGCCACATGATCCAAGAGCTCTTCCATATCTCTTTTCATGTAGTCCAGGGAGGTATGTCTCAAGTCATTCACTCCAGCATGGACAATGATGGAGTCGTATTTGTACTTGTTGTGGAATGACTTCAGTGGATGCGTTATGTGGTGGATCCTGGCACCAGACAGGCAGCTGACTGTAATTTTCTCCTTGTTCAGCCTGGTGAGTGGGGACATCAGTGTGTCTGAATATAGAGTCACCTATGACTAAAGTGTTGGGTACATTGTCTTGCCTTAGGGGCTGTTGTTGGGTGGCACACTGGTGTTGTGAGCTATCTGTAACTTTGGTTGTGACTGGCGTTTGTTTGCGGTTCAGCTTCGGAAGTCCTTGTTGCTTGGGCAGGTTAATGTTAAGGGCCTCCGCATATGTGGGTTTAGTGTTGCTATGTGTGTGTGTTGATGGTGTGCATTTTGAAGGGCTATGAGTTGCTTGAGGTGTAGTGCAGGTGTTAAACTTCTCCTCTTGACTGTCTAGCACAATCTTGGCCGGAGAGAGCTTTGCTTCCAATTTGGCTATGTAAGTGCATCTCTCGCAGGTTCTAGTGTTGGGTGGTAGGAGGAGAGGAATGTCTGTGTACATGTGGCAGTTGCTGCATTGCCCCAGTATGCCCAGATTTACCAGGTGGACAGGAGAAATCACCGGAAGCTGACCCTTGGACATGCCTGTTTAGCTGCTTTTTTGTAAAGTTTAAGAGCCGTTTTCCCTTATCTTTGCAAGGTACTTTTCAAATTTTGGGCTGTTTAGTGCCTACGATTAATTTCTTGGTATTGACGAGGAGAGTTGAGTGCTTGTATCAGTTTCAGGCTTCCTCGTGCTTTCCAGCTGGTTCTAGAGAAAGTGCTAGTCACAGGGGTTCAGATTTTAGTGCTACTACTAAGAAGCCAGCTAGTTCTAAAGGAAAATTTGAAGAGCAGACTTTCTGGCACCTGGAATAGTTTGACTGTAGCCTCGCAGTGCTGCACAATGCGAAAAATGTGCAAACACATGCGTTTTTAAGCCAGAAAGTTGAAAAGGATAAAAATCAGCCCAAAAATGCTAATAAAATTACAATATCAGAGCTGGAAACCACTCCTCTAGCGTTAGATAGGCAGTACAATGCTCACCACTCCCACTGGTAAGCAGAAGGACTTCCCTCTACCACAGCAAGGTCTGGATAGCTCCGAACACAGAAAATAAAGTCCTGAGACAAGCAAAGCCTGGGATATGGACTGGCTAGGAAATGTGGGAAACGAGCAAACAAGATAGTATTTTTAAGTGATTCATTCCTGTTTGTGTATAGACTTGTATTATTCATTTTAGATGGACAGCACTCCAGTTAAGCAACTTGTAATAATCTCTTAGGCACTGCTCACCCTCCTGCCCACAGTAGCAAGCAACTGGAACCATGAAGGTGCACTTTCCGAATGTTATTGCAGCCAACATGGTTAAAATAGGCAGCCTGAGACAAATGTTGCAATTGTCTCATGTTCACTGACAACCATCTACTACTTAAAGGGACACTCTCTTCTTGCAAAAACATTTCTTGCCTCGGAACAAAGCCTCAGCATCCAAGTTGTAATCCCTCCTTCTTCGCGATATTTCAATAATCTCTCCCAATGGATCAACCACACAATCCCAGAGCTGCCCGTTTTCATAGGGGCGGACACACAGATGTTATGCATGCCCACTTTGGAAACATCGTTGTTGCAGAAATCAATTAATTCCCTGTTGAAACCTCTCAGCATTTGAATTACATTCTTGTCATAGCTCCCATACTTCTCGATGTGCAGAAAAGTACGCAAGACATCTGGACAAAGACTAATATTATTGGGGGGTGTAAGTTGGCAAAAATAAAAACGTTTTTCACATAAACTAAACTTAGATAGTTGATTGAATAACCGGGATTAACTGTGCATTTCTCAAAAGAGATAAAGTCTGAAACTAAAATGTATGTCATTATTTTTAGTAAAGTCAGAAAACCACCAGTATTATGAAGAACATACCGAAGGTAGGAGGCAGAAATCTGAACATGAAAATCTGGATAGCTGTGCAAAACTTGTACAACAAAGGCATTGATCTGTAGACATTCAGGGATGGTTTTCTCCTTTGCAGACTTGTTTAATTTAGTTAGGAGCAAGGCATAACTTCTTTTGGGCAGTCATATGCCTCCTCTGTTTTTTCAGGACTACCGTGTGTGTGTGTGTGTGTGTGTGTGTGTGTGTGTGTGTGTGTGTGTGTGTGTGTTTTTATATGAATTTCTGTCTCTCTCTCTCTCTATAGATATATATATATATATATATACACACATATATATATATATATATATATATATATATATATATATATATATATATATATAGATACACACACAAATATATATAAAATGTATGTGTGTGTGTATATACTGTGTATATATACTGTGTGTGTGTGTGTATATACACACACACACACACACACACACACACACACACACACACACACATACACACACACACACACACACACATATAAAATGTATGTATATGTATAACTGTGTGTGTGTGTGTGTGTGTGTGTGTGTGTGTATTATGCAAAAGTACCTCACAAAGAGGATCCTAGGTCTTAAACACTTGTCCTATATGGACAGACTCAAAAAAATTCCCAACTATTTTCCATCTCATATTACCTGCTTAAAGGCGATCTCTGCTTGACTTACAAATCCATGCCCGATCCAGCTCTGTTAGAAATGCTGCATCTAAAGAAATCCCAATCCCTCTGCATTACACACTCCAGAGACCTCAACCTCATTACCACAATCCACAGAACAAGATGGAGGGACAGGTTCATAACCAAGAGACTGCTCATGCTATGGAATAGACTTCCCTTACATGTCAAACGGAGCACCTCACTGGCTCTCTTCAAGAGAAATCTTGATGAGTGGAAGGGAAATAGAAAATTCAACCTGAGGATCATTCCAGTGACTGTACTCGACAGAGGCACTGGGAACTAAGGTCAGGTACAGTGGGACAATGACCTCCTTTTTTCTGGATGAAAAGCCCTTAGTGATGAGATATGCCACATGGAAGGATTTCCTGACTGTTGTGGCGATGTGGTTATCGAAGGTGACACCATGCCCACCTGTGTCCCTAAGTCTCTTATCACACTTCTGGTGTTGAGTGTATTGCCACCTATGTGGTAATTCATGGGTACATGTTTTTTCCCAAAGGGGATAACTATACATTTCTTGGCAGCTTGAGTCCATGGCTCTGGCACCAAGCATCTGTTTCTGTAAGGGCCCTTTGTAGAAAATCCACATCATTTGGGGATTCAATAATTACATATTGAAATAAACAATTAAATGTTTGTTTACAGCTACCTTGTTATATGTGTTTATTGTTGGTACTCTTGCAGCACATAAAACACAATAGTGAGTATTCAGAAATGAAAACAGCACAGTGTGTAAAGCTAAACTATGTAGTGAGTGTTAACATGTAGGCAATGTGCAATTCAGAGATATCTGTATCACAGTCATGGTCATATGAAAATTGGAGTGGTCAGTAGTATATATTAGTAACCATTTAATGACATTAAAATAAGATGGCTTATAAAAATACATTCATCAATAAACTGATGTTTTTGTCTGCAGATATATTTTCTATGCAGCATGCACATTTGTAAGATACCTGGTAATTATATAGTAGTTGGATAAGTTCATAGGTATATACTATGATTGCAGTTTAAAAGACCATTGATAAGCATAGCCAGCTAAGTCTGAGCACTGTTGAGTGAGTTAAGTTCCACGGTCAAGAAACACTGTGTTATATACCCCAAACAGGATTTATGATTTCCAGGCTATTTATTCAGAATATTACTGAATACAGACCATGAGTAGTATTGCTTGACATGCATGGGAAGTTTATTCAAGAAGTGTAGGATTCCTTGGGATAGAAATCTGTTGTGCCAGCTGTGTTCCATTTCTGTGAGTATAAAGGGCAGTCTTTGTTGGGGTGTTCATGGTGTTGTGCATGTTGCACAACTGTAAGAGGTCAAGCAGGGTGGAATGGGCCATGTACCCTACTGATGGACAGTACTCTGTCTGCTTAAGAACGGAATACAGAGCAAGAACTGTACATATCAAAACTGCCATTTAAATCCATGACACAAGTATCACCATGAATAGTAGGCAACAGTAAGGATTTTAGAAGGGTGTACAGCTCAGCAAACTGTGTGGCCTCAGTGTAAATATCATAATTTGGGCTTTAACACAAATTATACATGTTATACCTTTGGTACCACAATACATCGCAGGTAATTTCAGTATGTTCCAGAAGGTGATTTATAAGACAGGTGTTTTCATTCACATGGAAGAGCACCAGCGAGGTTCCAGGTGATAAAACATGCAGGAAGTTCCAGTCAACAAAAGGTAATGTTGGAAGGTACAACGTGCATCTTACAGGTTACACCCAGGCTCTGCAAGTAAAAGACAACAATATTAGGCATGGTAGAAGAGGTTACTTTTCAGCTGTCTTTCATAAGGGTTATACTTCCATCTTCCTAATTTCTTGATGTTCTCTCATTATGTCCTTGCCCACTGCACATGAGAAGTTGCCACTATGCTAAATGAGCATGGAATCTAATTGAACGTGTGGTATATATTTGGGATCCAAGCTTCATCACTACACTATTTTCCTCAATATAGCCTTCACCTGAAGCTGGATAAGCAGGGCACCCTTCTCATGGCAAGAAAACTGCTCCTTCTTAAGTACCAGTCCATGATGAAACTGTTTGAGTGGACTTCTGTGTTGGAAGCAGTGTTTGGTAATGTTGTAAGCACACTACTATATTCCATTCTGTGGCCCTTAAGGCTGTAGCCAGACGCTAGTTCTTTACCTCTTGATCGGTCATAGGTTGCTCCTATTTATCATTAGAATATTCTTCTTTTGACCAGCTAAATGCTCCACATAGGGATGATAATCAACAGGGTATTTAAAACAATCTGTTGTATTACTGACGACATGTATTTTGGAGTTTGTCCCATAAGGCTCACACTGCCTCCCCATGTCTTTGTGTAGCCAGCTGCTAGCTTGCCAGGTGTAATGCTGCTTTCAACTTATTTTAATCAGATTAACAGTCACAGGGTGTGTACCCTCCATTGTTGTACTGCTATGAGCCATACAACTGGACTACCTTGCACCTCCCTAGTGTCTCTAAAGTGCTGTAGTACCCTTCTGTAAGCCACCTAACTACCTGTACTGAGGGTGCTTCTTATCTGTTATTCTCATATGTCCACCGATACTTTGAATGAATTAGTACCCGCACTGGTACTGGTGCTGTTTCCAGTGTCACTCTCTTGAACTGAGCCCACTGTAAAAGCAACATAGTATAATGTCCAATTATTCTTCACCTCACCCTTTTTGCTCATTGCCCCTTTGTTGAACTACACATTTGTTGTCTGATTTTGAGTTGGGAGTACCTTGTTTGCCTTCTGGTTCTATATACAGGAAGAACTCCAACTCTGTAATGGCAAATTAATGTCTACATGTTATTACTATTGGCCACCTGTTGCTGAACCTGCACCCTCCTAAGCCTCCCCCTACAAAATTCTTATGGATATGGCAACAGTTATCCTAAAAAATTACAGTGCAGTCTGACAGTGTGCCACCACTCAAGTAAGATTATTATCTGTAAAAAATGTAGATGACTGAAGGCAAGTATACTCTTGTTACTTGCTAGTTCATAGGTGGTTACTAGGCAAGTGACCTAAAGGTCTTTATAAGACTAGCAGTGGGTACACAATATAATACCAGAAAACCCCCATATAAAGGATCTATCCTAAACTCAAAATCTTAGCAATGGATGCCCATTTCTGGGAGGGTCATAGGTGAAATCCCTGGCAATGAATTTATGGTTTCCCATCCAGTCATCCAAGTTACACTTAAACAGGGTCAAATAGGGCCTCAGTTTGATGTGAATTGGTAGTGTATTCCTGAGGAGAGACAACCTCTGAGAGGCATATCTATCTCTCCAGCAGGTCCTACTTATGTTGCAGGCCAGGTTAAGGTCCCTGGAGCAAATGACCCTTATCCCATTTGTTTTGTGGATGTGAGCATTTCCATTAGGTTTGGATCAGAGATTGCTCTGTAGACCAGGCACAAGTCTCCTCTAAGTAGTCTGTACACTGCTAAGTACAGTGACAGTGACTTTAGTCTGTCAATGTATGATGTGGTGGAGACCTTGTAATTTTCTTGGTTAGAAATCTCTGAGGTCTCTCAAGTGGCTGCAGGTGACAGGTAAGGTACATACAAAGGGAGCATTGTACTCAATTACTGGTCTGTTGAGGGTTGTGTACTCGGGAGTTACAACCTGTTTCACTCCTGAGACAATGCCTTTGCTAATGAGGTGAGCAACGTAGAATGCCTTCCTTACCACCATAGACACAAGGTGGTCAAAGTTTTGGCTACAGTCAACTTGCATTCTCAATTCTCTCACTACTGAGTTATTACATAGTGTATTATTGTTTAGATGATAGTCTGCAGGGATATCATATTGTTTTTACTGAATGGGGTGATAATGCATTTTTTAGCATTGAGTTTGAGTCCATGGCTTTGGCACCAATCTTTCATTTGTGTAAGCTGCTCTTAAAGCATACTGACATCCTTTGGGGATTAAATGATTGCACCTAATTTGCACTCATCAGCAAACATAGTCAGACACAGCCCCTCTGTTTTGGCCTGAACTTCTGAGAAGTATATTCCAAACAATAGAGGGCTCAGCACTGACCCCTGTGGAACCCCACTGCTGACAGATCTGCTGGTGTGATCTGAAGGTGAGCCAGTTAGCAACCCACCTGACAACATAAGGGTTGATATTCAACTGGGTGAGTTTGTTAATGATGCCCGATTGTGGGACTGTGTCGAAGGCCTTTGCTAAGTCAAGGTAGGTTGTATGCATTCATTTATGGCTCTGGTGATGTTTTTGAAGAAGTCTACCAGGTTTAACAGGCATGACTGTCTTTGACAAAACCAAAATGTGTCAGATCAAGGGTTTGGAGATCACCTATTTCCTTATTTATAGGGTCCATGATGATTCGTTCCATTGTCCTTACAGATAAGGTTGGTTAAGCTTATGGGTCTGTAGTTTCTGTAGTCAGAGTCACACTTTTAATACTTTTTTGTCAAGTGGCAAATGACAAATGGAAAAAAATTGTTACTTGTAAAACTAGCAATATTCAGGTCGGTGAAACGAATACTGTTCGGATCAGCTATACTGTCACCTTAGTCAAAATACCTCCTGCAAGACAGTGCATGAGAGTGTGCAGGTACACATCCACCAACACACATATAGGTTTATTTATATCCATATACATTAACAGAGACACACAAATACAGAGATAGTTTTATATAGACTCATACACACACACACACACACACACACACACACACACATGCGTGTGTGTGTTTATATATATATATATATATATATATAGAGAGAGAGAGAGAGAGAGAGAGTGAGGTGTGTGTGTGTGTGTGTATATATATATATATATATATATATATATATATATATATATATATATATATAACATACATAGAGAGAGAGAGAGATTGGATGATTGGATGTATAACAACATAAAGATATACAGCAAATACATTTTAAACAACCAAAGCAATGCATATGAAAAACACATAATGACACATGCATTATTTATTTAAATGATCTATTTCTATCTTGATAAGGGGGTAAGTGGTTTCATTAACACAGCCATCTGAGTCACAAAAGAGGCAAGATTGAGAAAAGTTATGATAATTCCAATATTAACAGTAAAGTATACCACTAAAATAATAAGCTGCAGGGCATATAAAGTTTTAATAAAATACACGCATTATCACATATCCAGCATATACAAATTTGACAGACATTCAAGAATGCCTTGAATTGCAAGCCGGTCAGTAAGACATAGCAAGGCTGTGGTTTTACAACCACATGAATATAAACTTAAATTACTTATTGCATAAATACTTATGCACACAGATAGGAAAATATAGGGAAATATAGAGACTACATTTGCCGCCTCAGCTTTGAAATGGTAAGCAGTTGAACTCTCCTGAAGTCAAATATTCAGGAAAGGAGTGGAAGTTTCAAACATTTTACCACAATGCAGGAAAGAAAAAATAAATAAATTCAGTTGGATGGAATCAGTATTATGCAGACAGTTACTGTGTGAATCGTGAAGGGTGGCAGCTAATGGGAAAATACTTTTAGTACAGTAGCAAGATTCAATTTCAAAGTTGTCTGACTTTTTTTTTTGGAATATTATAAGATTTTATTCTTCTAGAATCTTAGGACATTTGCAACTCAGTGGGTTTGTTAAAAGATGCAAATGTCCAAAGCAATGCTATCTTCTGAAATGATGGGAGACTGTCTTAGAAATGTATGTCTGCATGAGTAAATGTACTAATAAGCAACACTGTTACTAAACATATGAAAAGTAATTACCAATGAAGGGGAAAAAAGCATGTAGCAACAAGCATGAAAGAAAAACAAACAAAATAAAATACAATTACCTAGGCTGGGGTAATCATTCCACTAAGTTTTATAAAAAAACAAGCACATACTAAAGATGTAATTTCTGTGCTGCAAAAGCTGCAGATCTGAGTGTGACTAGATAGTGTCTCTGGCTGAGTCTAAACCAGTCATTCAGCTAATAGCCTGTGGGTGGGGGAAGGAAAATACAAAAGAACAAATGGTGAACTATTAGCAGTTCCTAATAATAACTATCCCACACTGAAGTCTGTGACATCTGACCTGCAGTATCAGTATGCTAATAATCAGTATGCTAATAAGCTTCTCTGAAAATCCTGCCTCTATGTAAAGATGTCACTTACACTGCACTAAAAAGTAAACAAAGTACTCCAGCAAGCAACTGATTTTAGAAACAAAAAATACTGCTGTGCTTTCTAGAGTAGCAACAGCAGTCAGGTCATGAAATGCCTGAAAGGCTCATTTTTTCAATGGATAAAATGCACAGATTAAACTAATGAATGGCTTACAGGGAGGGCTGTTGTGAGTACAACTGCAATTTGTGATGGAATGTGGCTAACACCTAAGAGACTTCCTGCAGGCAATCTACCCCCACCCCCCTCAGCCAAAGGTGAGCATGCTCAAAAAGGCAAACCTGAAATGTAAACAAAGGCTGAATCAAAACAAAAAAATCCCTGGGATTGTCCCTTTAATAATGGGGTATACTGCATGTTACTCATAGGATAGCACATGGTTACTTAAAGCGTAATATATTTAATAATGGGGTATACTGCATGGTTCTTGGAGAATATCCCAGTTGCAGCTACAGGCACTTTATGAATGGATTATTGAGCAGCTTTGGTTACCTCTCTGTCTTTATATTTGGCTTGTTCTTAATAATGAGGTATACTGCATGTTACTCATAGGATAACACATGGTTACTTAAAGCATAATGTATTTAATAATGGGGTATACTGCATGTCACTCATAGGATAACACATGCTTACTTAAAGCATAATGTATTTAATAATGGGGTATACTGCATGTCACTCATAGGATAGCACATGGTTACTTAAAGCATAATATATTTAATAATGGGGTATACTGCATGGTTCTTGGAGAATATCCCAGTTGCAGCTACAGGCACTTTATGAATGGATTATTGAGCAGCTTTGGTTACCTCTCTGTCTTTATATTTGGCTTGTTCTTAATAATGAGGTATACTGCATGTTACTCATAGGATAACACATGGTTACTTAAAACATAATGTATTTAATAATGGGGTATACTGCATGTCACTCATAGGATAACACATGGTTACTTAAAGCATAATGTATTTAATAATGGGGTATACTGCATGTCACTCATAGGATAACACATGGTTACTTAAAGCATAAGTAACTTTATTGATCATAATACTCTGGAATCTATAAGCATTGGATCCCAAATGTGGCTGTTATCTTTACTTAACAAGCAAAACATTTACATAGAACTACACAAATTTTGGATTATGCATTACTTGCCAGACGTGATCTATTCTGTATCTGACCTGGAATTTAAAGTCCTCTCCTGGCAACCGACATTAAAAAAAAAAAAGAAAAATCATTAGATGACATAGCATCTGGTGTCTGTGACACAAACAATGTGAAATATTTCTAAAGTCTAGAAACACACGTGTTTAATTATAGCAGATCTATATTGTGAAATTCATCTGTTATGTTTGTGAAATATAAATGAGGTACCTCACCACATTTGGGTATATCTGTTTGTGTCATTGGTTGCCTCTTGTCTTCTCCTTCCCTCCCCTTTTCTCTCACCATCTTTATCTTGCAAAATTAAATAACAAAAAAGTGAAAAAATAAGCATATTTGTTTATCTTTTTTCAGAATATGCACAGACTAGTTACTGCTTACAACACTGATGACTTACACAGCATTATTTGAAATTTATAATAATACAGATGATTATAATAGTGACACATCGGATGCATGTAAGTACAGTGAGGTATATATCCAGAGAAATATTACAGGAATAGTATTAGGACTGCTAAGAATATGCTCATTTGTAAAAAAGACGGTGAAATGGTATACAGCTATGAGTTGCTGATTTGCATATAGTAGTGTGTTGTTGATTTATCTCAAAAATAAAAGACAAAGCAAAGAAAGGGAAATTTTTGTTATAATGAGTGAATTATACATGTATACGTACTAATCTGCATGTAAATGGAATGTATATCATTGTACTAAAAGTCTATTTATATAAATGAATCAAATATTTAGCAACACCAAAGGGCTCAGGCTGACTAAATTTGCAGATGACTGCAAAGTAGGAGTGGTCACTGAATCCCAAATGACTTAGCCATCCTACAGGAAGGTTTGTCCCAAATCAATAACTGATGCCAAAATCTTCTACCCCAGGAAAATATCACATTGACAATATGCCCTTAGGAGTTGACCTAGTTGTTTGGAATTTGGGAACTTATATGGACAGTAACCAAACTATTGACCAACATGGCTCTATTGTAAGAAAGTCATTCTCTGTTACAAAGCTTATAAACAAAGGGATTGTGTCTAGATCTGGTGGTGTCATTATTCCCCCTTTCTCAACCCTCATTAGGCCAGTCATTGAATATAGTGCCCCCGTTGGTATGTATCTGTCCAAATGCATGCAACAACTGGAATGGTGCAGTGATACCTTACTAAAAGGATATAAGACCTAATCAACATGTCTTACATGGACTCACTCAAAGTCCTGTTACTATATGTGGTATCATACAGAATGCTAAGAGGTGACCTGTGTCTGGAATGCAAGGCATCCTCCGACCCAATACTGATGGATGTACTGCACATCAGCAAGTCAAATATCATCAGAAATACCCAGTCTAGGGATCTAAACCCCTTTTGCAACATCAACAGAATGGGTTGGAGAGACAGGTATATATCGCAGAGGATATCACTGCTGTGAAACAGACTCCCCATTCACATTAAAAAAAAAAAAAAAATGTTCATCCCTGTCCATGTTCAAGTGCAACTTATATCTATGGATGGGAAACAGAAAATGAACCCCAGGACCCTACTCACAAGAAACATGGTTTGGGAACAAACTAATTTGTCCAGAGACATTATAAGTAGTTAGTTTGTTAAGGGAAAGGTAGGAAAGGGGAGTTTAAATATTTGGGGAGAGATGCTGGGGTTGAATGGGAAGTGGAAGGAGTTTGGTAGAGTACTGGTCAAGAAAGGGTTAAGCTTAGATGGATAAGTACTGGGGAGGAAGTGAGGTAAGCGTGAGAAGGGCTTAAGGTAGTTGTAAGTGGGAGTGGCATTGCTGGGAGATCAGATTTTTGTCATTAACTTGTTGCCCACCCTTATTCCCTCTTTTTATGGCATGAATGCTTTTGGTTAATTTCATATGAGATTAGTTGATTAGTGGAGAAGAGGGGCAGACTTGGCCCTCTTCAGTTCTCCCTCAGGTGTTGGGTATTGGATTTGCGTATGGAAGTGACCGGTGGTATGCTGCTTCTGATAAGTAAGAGTAAGCGAGCAGTTGGGGTAACACTGCTTATTTTGTGGTAGGGTGAGTGTGATACGCTGCTTGTTAATGTCATGTTTTGATTAATTAAATCAAGTGATTTTGTGACTATGAATGTTGTTCAATAAAATTTGTGATTAAGAATGTTGTTTATTAAAAGGTTATCATATGCTATTTAAGTGTGGTGTGCTTTATTTGATGGGGACTGAGACAAATTTCCTTTTTGGTTTTACTTTAGCATACTTTATATACTGACATTAAAATACTTTGTAATTCAATAATACTGCCAACTTTATAATATTTTCTTGCACAATTAACATATTATACATTCAAGCTCATCTCTATCCTTGCTCTGATATACAGAAAGAAGTTAAAGCCAAATAAATAATTAACTACATACATATAACTGCAGTTCCAAGGTACCTTATGGGACATAAATGAGAGGAGTTCTAATTTTGCATGTTACTGTAAGTGTTCAAAGTCGAATTCCCTTTTTAAGGGGGGTTACTCCTGCACATTGCCCCCATAGAAGACGTTTCTCCACTGAATCCCTTTACTTACTGTCATAAATTGTGAGATTGTTATACACTGAGGAAAGAGGAAAAGGAAATGTCCCTGCAGATATCATTCAAAAGCATTGTATTTTCATGTTCAGTGATATCTAAAAATGTTCTCATTGCAGTTTTTTTGTCTGAAATAAAATAATTTCAAGAGGTCTGTATTTTAATGCACTACTTCAAATTGTTGTAAACTTTTAGGAGAATGCTATCTGTTCTCGTACACATTTTGGTAATAGACACACATCTGAGCAATTAGAATACGAGGTTGGGCAGATTATTTTATATTTAATGTTATTCTTTTTTCAGGTTCTTCATAGGTTCATTAGTTTGTGACTGACAAATTTAACCCCTAGTAGTTTTCATGGAACCTGATCTTCCTGAAAGTTGCACGCATGTATGTATGTATGTATATATATATATATATATATATATATATATATATATATATATATATATATATATATATATATATATATATACATATATATAGATATATATATGAGGTTCTTAATGCCTCTTTTAACTGTGTGAGGGGATTGTCACTATTACAAGATGAGGGGAGAGTAGGGTTAAACACCTGTCATATTTTTTTAATTATTGTTTCTAGAGCTGAATTTTTATATGTATTAATCCTCTCATTGGTTCATTTGCAAGGGAAGATCATAAACAGGAAAGTATGCTTTTTGGTCCAGGAAAGAAGACGCAGGTCTTGAATCGAGACACGGCATCACATAAAGAAAGTTTGTTACTGATTTTTCAATGAACTCTTTCATAAATGACAAATTAAAATGTCAGAAAAAGAATGAAGAAAACAAACTCGTACATAATTTAGTTTCATTCAAAAAACTTCATATACATTAAAAACAGATTAGTGACTTGATATAGTTCACCTCTTATGTATATAAATAAGTTTGTAAAAAACGGCAAGCAGTAATAAAGTCAGGAAAAATAATTATGCAAACTATTATTTGAAATAATTCTAATAAAGAGAATGTCAAGCTGTTAAGGCAAACGGGCATATCAGACAAATTGACTCTATCACCCAAATCTTAACTAAATGGTAAAAAGGTCACACAGACAGTTTAGTAAAACTAGAATCTACACTGTGTAACAGATTAAACCTCCTGTGGTAGAGGCCCATGGGATGTATGTAAATGACCCCTTAACAACATACCAGTGTTTCAACTTCCTGGCTTGTAGATACCAATGTCCAAGACTTTTTATTTTTTTTTAAGTCTTTATTCATAAATGCAGGTCAGTAAAGCAATCCCTACTAGTTATAGATATGGCATGTTTCACCCTTTTTCTGAACCTATCAGTACAGTATAAGTGGATTGTTTGGAAATATATTGGAAGCACAGAGCTTTACAATTAGCTTATTGTCCCAAAAAGTTAGAGTGCCTATAAAATATATCAAATAACATCCAAATCCAGGAGGAAAAAGATAACACAGATAAACCATTAAGATAAGCTACAAGAAAGGCCCTAATCTTTCATATATCAACTGTCTGATTAGTGCAGTAAGAAACAGGTATTTTTTATTGGTGTCAGATTCTGCATTAGTGTTTTCATTTGTTAATGAAAGGACCTCTGTTCTATTGGGCATTGCTTTTGGATTTGTCCTTTAATTGGATAATGTGGGACTGAGGGAAGATCCAGTTGAGCAGTGTGAAGTGCCGTGGTAGATTACATTTATTGCCACAATGTTTTTTTTTGGTCTTAATTACCATGTTTCCACTTCAAGTGCTTTGAAATTGATTTTTTATGTAGTGTAGAGGTGGAATTCAATAAAGCCTATATGAAGTGATTCTCCGTGTAGGAATAGTGCTATGGCCTGAACATGGAATGATCCAGCGATCGATCCAGGAAACAGGGCTGAGAGGCATGCATGAGTGTGTGGGCATGGAGGTGTCCGAGAATGCAAATCACCTCATAAGCTGGTGAAAACCATGCAAATGAGGTGGATTTGTGATTCAACAACAGAAAGGCACCTGTGTAGGTTCTGTTTTGGTGTAAGGAATGTATGTGGATAAAAACCATGTACTGGAGTATATATCTTAAACAGGGGCTGTAAGAGCCTATAATAAAGGGTGAATATAGTACTGCAGGCATACAAATGGCCAAAACTATGGCCAGTGAGTCCAGAAAGCAATGCAAATAATTAAAAAATATATTTTTAATTCATTTATTATGTTTGTGCTGCGTGCAGTGAAGTGCAAATATGCTCTTATGGAAAAAAAATTAAAAATTGTAAAAACTGTAAAGTAGACATTTGCAAATTTATTGCCCAGGATGCAGAGTATTGCAATGGCAGTTGTCAGTGGTTGTTATGGAGGCAGGCCCTGGAGTAATGAAATATCCAGGGTATACGCAATTAGCTGTATGTAAATGAGATGGGGACACAGAATAGCAAAAAAGGCAATGGTGTCCATAGATACAACCCATGGTAGGGCTAGAACTGTGTAGGTAGTGGTAGAACAGGTAGCTGACATCAAAAGGGGATGTGTCACAGTATGTTAAAGCGGATTGGAGCTCAGCAGCACCTGTTTGTGCTCAGCTAAGCACAGCTAAGCAGGGGGTGGCTGATGCTGCTGAGTGTGTTTTAACTAGTTTAAGAAAAGCTGAGCTTGCCTGTGGTTGGGTGAGTGTCAAAACTGCTGAGCATTGTTTATACTAGTGTCGTGGGTTTATACGGGGCTCCGCACTACTTAGCAGTGAAAGAAATAGGGGAAAAAAATAAAAAAAAATAGTTTGGGAAAGCCAATCAGGTAGAAATGACTGATGAACCCTGTTCAACATACACTGGCCCATTCAAACCCCAATTATATACTTAGGTGGAATACAGCATAATGAGCCAATCACACAGGCTGCAACTGCAGCACACCACTATAAAGTATGTATACACCCTACAATCTGATTTTGCTACATACTCTGTACCATAGCAATACACACTTTTGAATTTTTACTGATAAAATGCTAACAGCTGCTGCTGCCCTGCTACATCTGTATGTGCTAGAGGCTGAGGTCAGTGATGATGCTGATGCTGACAACAGGCCCAGACTGAGAAGGAGAAGAATATTCAGGCCCAGGGTGACCTTCCAGGGGCTACTTGAGCTGGAGATCATAGAGCACTAGAGGGTGGATAGGGACATACTACGAGAACTCATCAAGCTCTGCCGCGCTCAACTCAGACCCAGAGCCAACAGAGGGGAACCCATCCCAGTGGAAACAAAGGTATGTGTAGCCCTTAAAATATTAGCTACAGGTACCTTCAAAGACCAACTGGGGAAATAATTGGGATCTCACAGGGATCTGAATCCAGGGTAATCCACCAGTTCCTGGATGCCATGCAAGCACATGGCAGTGAGTACATTTATTTACCCTACACCCCTGAAGAGAGAGATAGCAATACTCATCTCTTCCACTGTGTAGCACACTACTCTGAGGTACTGGATGCCATAGACTGCACTCATGTGCACATCAAAGCACCACCCACTGAAGAGGGTAGGGTCTACATCAACCGCAAGGGGTATCACTCCATCAACTGCCTGGTCATGTGCAATACCCAGGACATTATCATGAATGTGTGTGCTGGCAGCCCTGGCAACTATCGTGCCTCCCACATCTGGCATGACTCACAGCTGTGCCAGATGTTTGCCGGGGTGACATCCCATATGGCCATCTATTGGGGAATGCTGGCTATGCACTGGAACTGTGGATGATCACTCCCATCAGAAATACACACACACACACCTACTGAAGAATGCCATAATGAGGCACATGCACAAACTAGGAACATCATAGAGCATGTGTTTGGGCTGCTGAAGGCATGGTTCCACTGCCTCAATATATCTGGTGGAGCCTTGCAGTACTGTCCAGCAACATGTGCACACACTTTCACAGTACGTGCCATGATACACAATACGATCCTGTAGAAATAGCTGTGACAGGAACATCACAGGGAAGGGACACACAGCCTCCCACCAGTGTCAAGTTCCCTACAGCCACAGGGGGACTCAGAAGAGGAACCCCCTGAACCTATCCCTGTAGCCAGACACAGGCATGCCCAGTATGCCCTTGCCTTGGCAAAGAGGCAATGCATAGCACATGCACTGACAACTGAGGGACCTAGGGACTGACACCTCACTCCAACTCACATACATAGTAAAAAGGATTCCAGCCACACCACATAACTTGTACCTTACCATGTCTAGGCTGTGTATTGTGTGCATTCACAGAGTTAGCCCTAAAGCACTGCTATTTCAACTGCTACAGGCACAAGGTAAGTCACTCCTCTTTACAACAAATGAATGGGGTAGTAGACTGTGCTAGGATATGTATGGACCTGCTGCATGTATGCAAGGGTATGGAGTGGGCTACCGGGATAGCCACAGACAACTGACAGCTATGTGGGACAACTGGAACCCTCTGCTAAATACTGGCTGCACCATAATATGCAGTAGACCCCAAGCCAGCAAAACCCACTGCACTATGCAAAGGAATTACAAACACTGGGGTCATAGGAGTGATGCTTGATTGTCAGTGCTAGAGTTCCCTATCCCCAACACACCTGTGCTCCTATACAACTGCAGCAACAGTATGTTTACAAGGTAATACCAGCAGACCATACAGTCCCTGGCTTGTCCCAATCAACCTGGTGACATGTATCTGTTCCCCAATATGCAGGGGTCAATGTGCTATGTATGTCTGTGTTTCATAGTGTCAGGAAGTAAGCTGCACTGTCTGCTGGCTGTTGTGGCTTAGTGGGCTAAGTATATTATCATGGTGGATATGGTTCAAGCCTGGTTGTGCCTAGTCTTTTGCATGTGAGCCACACCTATGGTAGGAGTGGCTACAGAATGTCCATATGTCAATATTTGAATATTAAAATTGTGTCCCCATATTTGGGCCTGTGTCCCATCATTATATATGGCACTGTCCAGATTTTTGTCTGAAATAATTTCAGAGGTTATGGGCAATAGGGTTTTTATTACCTCATCAAACATTTAGGTTAACGAATACCTAAAAGTTGATCTGGTAATAGCAAAAGCAAAAAACATGGGGAAAGAATTCCCTTGGCCGTTATGCAGATTTTGCCCCTTTCCCCACTGTAGCGTGATCTTGGAGTTGATATATTTAGTTAGGGGGTGTGGAGTGCACAGCTCCCCACATCGAGGGTGTGGGGGGTGTGAAGCCTCCCACTTTATTTTGGTTTAAAAATTTTTTTTTGCGGCTGAGGGAATTCATTCCCTACGTTAACTCGTCTGTTTGCTGTTTTAATTTTTTGATATTACTAGGTTAACGTTTAGGTATTCGCTAACATAAACATTCGATTGGGTAATATAGATGCTGGGCAACATGTAGCCTTAGAATAACAGTACATCATAAATCATCTAAGGACCAGAGCAGATGTATGGTGCACAATGCTGGACAACCTGCAAAACAGGGACAGTCAGAGGTGTGAAGTCCATAACCCTGTGTGTGGTGTCGCATCTCTTACCCAGGTCACAGCATATCTACAACTACATACAGCAGCAACTGTGGATAAAGTCAGGAACTGGAGCAGGGCAGGACAAAGGCCCACATACAAGGGCAAGGAGGAACTCCTGGTCAGTCAAATGTAGAAAGTGCAGAATAGAACAGTTTGTACAGTAGCATGGGCTCCCTGCAGTGTATGGAGTTGGTAACCAAAATGTCTGTCAGCAGTTCCTCACATCAAGCTATAATGATGTGCCACTGACATCCCAAGAAATCAGAGTGCTATGTCAAATGTACTAGACATATCATGCTAAACTCTGTTCAGTCCAATACACTCTGTACACAGTCTAGATATGGGTCAGATAGTATGGACAGCACACAGCCAGGAAATCCTTCAGGCATTATATCAGGGAGGTGCTGGACTGTTTCATCAGGTTCAGCAGACAATTGGCTGTAGCACACAAAATCCTGAACTGGAGTACAGGTAGATCTGCCTGGAGTCCCATTGTAAGTATTAATGGTCATACTGGGCATGTTCCTACACTTAGCTAATGTCAGCCCATGTCTGAACCCACATCTGACTACAGAACTGTGATGCCCATATATTTCTGTGCATACAAACAGCTAGGTATACCTGAACTGTCTCTGCCTGTCCCCATCAGACATGAATACCCTTATCTATCCATATGTGGCACATATAAGAAATATCTGGATCTGTTCAGTTGTCCTCCACAGCAGTGGCGTCCTTGTCAGAAGTTACTGTTGTCATCCACCCCAACAGCAGTGGTAGACACCATCCAGCTGCATAAGCTCAGTGGCACATGCAATAACTACCTAGCATTATGGTGTATACAGCTAGATAGGTAGTGGTTCTAATTCCAGCAACGGCAACCTAGTGTGTGTGCATGTGTGTAAGTATATCCCCTTGCTGTTGTGTTTATTTCTTACCTATGCGTGTGCAATGCTAATACATTTTAAAGCCTGTGCCTACCTGTGAACCCCCATCATTGGCCTACTTTACAGGGCCTGCTGATGTCATCCACCTTAGATGCGCAGTTACACACCCTCCAGATGCATAAGCTCTATGGTGCATGTGATAATTGTGTGTCAGTATAGTGTATGCAGCTAGATAGGTAGTGGCTCTGATCTCAACAATGACAGCTCAGTGTGTGTGTGTGTGTGTGTGTGTGTGTGTGTGTGTGTGTGTGTGTGTGTGTGTGTGTGTGTGTGTGTGTGTAAGTAAATCCCCCTGAAGCTGTGTAAGCAATATCAATACATTTTAAAGCCTGTTCCACCTTGTTAATCCCCCCATTGGATTACTTTACAGGGTCTGCTGGTGTCTTCCACCTTAGATGCACAGTTAGACAGTCTCCAGGTGTGGTGCATATGATAAGTATATCGCACTATAGTACATACCAATAGATAGGTAGAGGTTCTAATCTCAAAACTGTCCACTGCATGAGTGTATGTGTGTGCGCATGCATATCCCCTTACAGCAGTGTGGCTGTCTTCCCTGTGTTTGTGTGCAGTAGTTATACCATTTTTAGGGCCTATGCAAACCTGTTAACCCCCTGGCATCCATTACAGCACCTGCAGATGTCATCCACCTGAATAGTACTGTCCAAAACTACAAAAACACATAAGCTCCGTATGTAGCGCTAGAGTATGTACAACTACACAGGTAGGTGTTCTACTCTCAACAAGGGCAGTTCATGAGTGTGTGTGCATGTGTGTGCATGCGCATGTGTGTGCACGTATATCCCCTTGTAGCAGTGTGACTGTGTTAGGCCCAACATCTGTCCCACCGTGCAGGTTGCAGTTCATGTTTGGCCAGGTGTGTCTTGTGAAAACAACTAAAATAATATATATGTCCCAAGAGTGTAGGACAGTAAACATTTCTTACATGTGTGTAAAGTTGCATAAACCAGTCATTTTACATTAGAAACACTTGAATGTTTTGAGACACAGCATAACCTAGGTAAATGCTTGAAAAATAACATACCATATCGGCAGACCAAGAGACTTGTACTTTGTACTTGCCATGGGTATGGTTTTTAGTGCCAACTGCCATAATACTACAAGAAGTGTCCGACACTGGGCATTCATTAAGGTGGCAACTCTAGTCTGTGTTGCCTATGTGTGTGCAATATGTATACATGTCAAGGCCCTGTGAGTAGCCTGTGCCCCTACATAACCAACATGTATCTATGCATGAATGCTAACCACCACCACCACCCACATATGGAGGTACTGACTAAGGCCTTTGGTGACTGTAAGTTGTGTGCTGTCTGTCATTGACCCACCAAAGGATATTAACACACTGAAACAGAGTCTTACATCGGGTATAGACTGGTACCAAGGTCTTGGCCTCAAGCTAAATGCAAAAAACAGTACCATCATACCATACTGCAAGGACATGGCCCCACTGTTTGCCACATTATTGGCAACTGCATAAACACACAACCTGTATTGACAGACTTGGGTACTCAGTTTGATAACAATGTCACATTCAGCCGTCATGCAACGGCAGTGGTCAGAAAAGCCTTGTACATGGTGAAAGTCATAGGCAAAGGGAGTACATCCGGAAAAAAGGTTGGCATTACCTCTCTATAGTCCTCAGCCAGCAGAACAATACTTTAGTACAATGGTCTGTTTGATATGTGCCTATCCAGGCATCTGCAACAACTGAAAAGGCCATGGTAATACCCACAAAGGTAATCCATGCCCTCCAACACCTGTCCCATGCAGACAGCCCCTAATCAGTAGTGCCCCACTCGATATCAGACAGGTTGTCCAGAGGTGGGCTATAGCATGCCTAAAACCCAATGTTGGACCCTGCCCTTCAACAGCTGCTCCATATATGTGTGTCTGCTTCCCTGGGCATTACCAGCACAATATGCCTGAATCTGCTAGGCGACATCAACAAAACCTGCCAGACAGACAGGTTTGTCTCCCTGAGGCTGCCCTGTCTCAAGAATGCACTTCCCATACATGTCAAACAGAGTACCTTGCAGACCATCATCAAGTGTAACTGTGATGAGTGGATGGGATACCACAAATTTGTCCCAGGGTCCCAACTGTGTCCCTCAATGACTGGGGCAACAAGTTCTGATTGATGATTCTGTTGGGGATAAACTAATGGCTAGGCTTGTAAGGGCCTCAGGGCCAATAGCCTATTAACCTTGTATGATCCTAGGAATACCCATACCAGTTATGGCCCTGTGTGCTGTGATGGACTGTGTTGTTAAGTGTCCACTCCCATCACTGCCATCTACTGTGGTGTGTCCCCTATGGGCAACATACCACTACCATGTCAGACATCCATCATCCAACACATAGGTGAGTGGTACCACAGGTGTATGGAGACAATTCTGCAACATCTGTGCAACACAATTACAGACAGCACTGGAAATGTGTTGTAGGGTATCCTTCTTGTGGGTGTCCAACATCTGCAGTACACAGATGTTTGCAGAATGTGTACATGTGCCTGATATATGTGGACCCTCTACCAGACAAATGTGGATATCTGAAAATCTGTTGGATAATATGTAATAGTTGTTTCCAGACTGTAGTGAATGCAGCTGTCACAGGCCAGACACCTCAGAAAACAGTTATGGTACTTTAATATCTGTTACTCTATTCATTCCCTCACATTGCTTGCTCAATATGTACACTCAGTTGCTGAGGGTGAGCCTGTGTTCCCTCACTACTACTGGCTATAACCTCTTGTCCTGCTGTAGAGGGTCAACAGGTATGCTAGCCATAGCTCTAAGGCGATGATATACAGGTGTTGAGTACACAGTGACCTAGCCAGAGTATGCCAGGAACAGTCAGGGACATCGGGACAATGTTTGAACTATGCCTGTATGACATTCAGAGCGTGAGAGGAGCAGACTGACAGTGCATCATGTGATATGGCAGCTATATCCACCACTACTGACTGTCACTACTGTCTAATACACAATCCAGTTGCATTCGTCCATGAGCTGACCAGTGCTGGGGGAACTTAGGAGCCAGAGCTGTGATCTATGTCACAGCAGACAGAGCCAAAAGGGAAGCCTGTAGATGCAGGAAAGTTGTCTAACAGTGACATGCAATTCCAAGATATTTGCCACAGCCCTCTACTGTAGTAATCCCTATTTCCCATGTCTGCATCCTCCAACTGCATCCAATTACATGGGGAATAATATTATATACCTGGTATAGTGCTGTATACCTTTATGTGCAGAAATCCTGTGATATAATGCTAGGATAGTACAGTCTGTCACTATAGAGAAAGTCACAGACCTGTGTACCACAGGCAGCAGCTTGCCTTTTGTAGGCAATGCTCATGGACAGCTGAATGCCTGTGCACCAGTCTGCGGCTCAGACTTTCTAATTGTATTCAGAACAGCTGGGTTACATTTTAATTAGCCAAAGTCATGGCAATGCAGTGCTGTATTTGAGGTCTTCCTGTAGGCCATGACCCTTTTCCTGGCCTGTGAGAAGGATGTTATTGAGGTGTGGGGACTACAGCATCACAGAAGGTAGGCTGAAATACTGTTCATGGTTTGGATTTATGTGGTATCTCCATAGTTTTGCATGCTATGTTTGGCCATTGTGAACAGACATTCTGAGTATGTGGTAGTTTACTGTTTAACAATGTGGGTTGAGGTTAGTAAGGGAACAGACAGATGTGAGTGTCATACATCATTTGCATCAGAATATGCATGCTGCTGCAGTAGCCACTGGTCTATTAGCTGTGTATGTTTGTAGGGAAAGACTTTGACACATGTCCCAGTCACTTGACCATTCCCCCACCCCTTTATGTATTGGTGTTGTGTCAATTCCATGTTCTAGGTGTTTGGGGGTACAGTAGGTCTGTAGCAGGTAGCTGAACATACTTATGCATATGTTGCAGGCTGCAGCTGCTGCATTCTGCCAAGGAGCCACACTGGGGATTGGAAACATATTGTGAGACAGCAAGCTATGTATATATATATATATATATATATATATATATATATATATATATATATATATATATATATATATATGAGTCAGGTGAGGCATATCCCTCTGGTACATATGTTATGTAATAGTGCCATCCAGAGAGTGGTAGGTGACATTTAGGACACCTATACATATTTGTGAAGGGTATCCCAACCTACAGGCCTTTGAGGTGTTAATATGGGTGGCAGTAACTGCAGTAGCAGAAAAAAGTTGTGCTTAAAATTGTACGGCACAGTCATTTAAATGTTCCAACAACCATGTACTTGACATGCAACACAATGAAATGGAAACCAGTAGTGTGGATGGACAAATGTTAAGCATGCTAAGAATGTAACAGATTGAGGTATGGAGTCAATACTCTAGCATGTGTATTTGCTAGACATATGTGCATGCATACAGTCTGTTACAAAGGATTGGTATGAACATGTGTGATCGGATGTGTCTGACGTGTGACACTGAACTGTCTGTCATGTTTCATAATGTCAGTGTGTACTGACTTGCCAGTACATCAGCACACAGCATAGGTTGTGTGACAAGTGTGCCAAATCTAGGTCACACAACTGTGGATATTCTGCAACAGTCTGCAGTTCTCATCTCTACCTAATATCCTAGGCCTCACATACATACATCAAAATGTATTTGCTTGTGTACTGGTTTGCTGTCTGTATCACAGTCCCAAGTATGTTGTCATTTGTCCCATTATATGTACAAGCAGTGTGTCACTGGCAAGAAGGATATGTTTATGAAAACACCTGTTAGCTATCAAAGCTGAGTGGCTTTGTGGTTAATGTACTATACTGTTCTTGACATGGCCCTGGGTTTGAAATTTGGCAGGGGCTCAATATTTTTCAGCTGTGCATCACTGATAAACAGGATAAGTTTATGGAAACAGCCGCTATTCTTCAAAGGTTAGTGGCCCACTAGGCTAGTGAACTGTGTTGTTAGGGGCAGGGTCCTGGGTTTGAAACTTGGCAGGGCTTATTTTTCTGCTGTGCATCACTGTTAATCATGTCAAGTTTATGGGAACACCTGCTACTCTTCAAAACTGTGTGGCCTAGTGGACTACTGCACTATGTTATAAGTTAAACTGTTCTTGGGTTTGAAACTTGACAGAGCTGTTTTATTTTTCTGCTGTGCATCACTGATAAACAGGATAAGTTTGTGGGGACATCTGTTAGTCTTCAAAGCCTAGTGGGCTAATGCACTGTGTTGTAGTTATCGAGGTCCTGGGTTTAAAACTTGGCAGGGTTGGAATATTTTTCTGATGTGCATCACTGATAAAGAGGATAAGTTGATGGAAACAAATGTCATCCTTCAAAGTTGAGTGGCCTAGTGAGTTAATATGCAATGCCATAGCTGGCAGGTCCCTGTGTTTGAGACTTAACAAGGTGATAATTTTACTCATGTGTCAGACAGACAGAAGGTGATTAAAGCAGTTTTAAGTGGGTTTGCATGACACACTGCAATGCTAAACAGAGCTTATCCCTGCTTAAACCCACATTATTTCCAAAAAAAGAAAAGAAAAAAGGGGTGATAGGAAAGTGGTGAAATGGGAGCAAGCAGGGGCCAAAACAATATGAAAGGCAGGTAGGGATGTGCAGGATGGGTGTAGGAAAGGTCCCTAGCTCTCCATTTCTTGTACAGCAACAGCTGTGCATGTTGTGGACAATTTGGAATTTGGAGCCTCACATCCCAGAGGGAATGGTGTGGATGACATAACTCTGTTGATTAATTGCTGGGATGATTGCTTGATGGCAGTGTAGGTGTGAGTGAAGTAGAGAGCTATGTATGGGGCAATATTTTTTGTGGAAGAGATGCCTATTCTTTCTTTAAGGAGAGAGTAGAATGTTGGGGAAGGGGTATAGGTACGTGTGGGGAGGTAAGTTGGGCAGGAGAGGTAGCACTTGCAATCAGACAAGACAGACAAGATGGCAGACAGGGTGGTGTATGACACATGAGGGGGGTAAACACCTTGGACAGGGAGGGTGTTACAGAATTGGAGGACCAAGTGCCCCCAGATGGCAGCAGTGGGACTGATCTCCCCACCCATGGGCAGTCACCACTGCTACTTCACAGCCCCAAAGGTGGCTGTGCTGGGGAGTGGGTGCCAGGGCCAGCCTGCCCCTCCAGGTTCACTAGTCTGCCCTTTTCTGCTGTGATCAATCTCCAACAAGTTCTGGCTGTATTCCCATCTGTTCAGCTTAAATAGGGCTGCTTTTCCACGCTTTGTCACCACTGGACCATTTTTAAAAATGCTAAACAAAGCTTAGCACGGTGCAAACCCACTAAGCTTAGTTGAACAGTGCTTAAACTGGCAATGCTTAGCAATTCTTAATGGTGCACAAACCAGCTTAGCTGAGCTGAGGACTGCTTAAACAGGCATTCTTTAGCCGTGCTCAAACCAGCTAAACAGAGCTGCACGTTCATAAGTATTGCTAAAACAGGTCCTATTTAAGCATTGCTTGGCTTGGCTTAGCAATGCTTAATACGGGCAAATCAGAGTTTTTCAAAAATACAAAAAAAATTATTGAAAGTAATTGTTCATTAATGATACTTTATTATTATGTGTATCTATTTTACTTTATATCTCCTAAACATATGCACTTCACTACATCATCTTGGAGTGAAACTTTAATATATTGGACACTTGTTTGCAACTGGGGCTTTTATCCTTGGGTCTCCAATGAAAATGGGCTTCTGGTCCAGCTGGGCTAACCTGATTAACAAATGTCAATGTATACATAATAAAAAAGTTTAAAACATTTCCCTATTACATGGAAAAAGCTGAATGGCCTTTATTTGAACCATACACGTACTACACATGAGGCTGTGACTCTAACCATTCAGCTGCCAAGGATATGGGGATTAGAACTATACATTTTGGTATAGCTCTCATTTACGTTTAAGCACTGCAGAGCACTGCGACGTGCCACACAAACCAATTTAGTTATGCTTAAACTTGATTTTTCCTAACTAAGTGCACCCGGTTTCTATTTTTAGATGTCTGGCACATGTCTATTGCTAATTGCTGCACTCTGCAAACGCACACACAAAAAATTATTTAAACGTGTTTCACTTTATTATTTAAGTGCCATCTGGCACTTTGACAGTGCAGTGTGTGTGTTACTCATCTGCAGACACTGTAATACACCCCCTACACTGAGCGCACCTTCATTAATATGCAAGGTGTGCTGCCGAGAGCAAGCTGCAGACACAGCCACAGTACACTCCGTGTAGGACTTACACTATGGGGAATTATTTTACTGATGCTGATGTGTATCCCAGCCATAGACCAACAAATTGTGAAAGAGAAAGAGAGGACATGGTAAGTAGATTTTAATATGGAAGTCATTACTGTTTGGTATTTATGTTTACAACTTCAGGATCTAGTATGGGTTCAGTGCTGGTGAGAACTTTTGGCTGTGTTAGGCCGTGGCTGATGTGGAGTATTTAATTTACATTTAAATCTCAATCTTTTTTCTAATTAATTATGTTGTATTCTGAGGGAGGCTAGAGAGGTGAGATAAAGAGGGAATTTGTGTATAGTTATTAATGGCTGTATGTGTTGGGAGTCATGGAAAAAGTGATTAGTGAGGTAACAGAGCTGCATTTCTTAATTTTATTGTCTGTGCTACCTTCTGTGTATCCCTTTCATTTGTTGTGCTCCAACAAATGGTACCATTGTTCAGATGTATATATGCCATACACTAAAAGTATGAACATTTCATTGGATGATATTAGTACATGTAAGTGTGTAATGGTGAAAGAAATTCATAGGAAGCTCAAGGCTTGCCAATTTTTACCCTAGACTGTACCTGCCTTCTCTGGGCGTGCTCTGACGGTCATGCCTGTGGTGAATTTGTCCTGACTTTGAAGGTGAATACTAGTAATTTACAGAAATACAGTATTGTCTGTTATACAATGAAATATATTAATGCAAGGCCTAATATATTCCTGTTTTAAGTGTACTCATTTTGTCATTGAAGTATGACATCCATTTTCAGCCACAGCTCCAGAATCAGGGACAAATCCAGCACTTGAGCATGATTAGGGTGATTGTTTTAATACATTAAATTGAAAACTTGACTGAGTAAGCATGTGTGTAGCAAGGAAAAGCTAGGCTATTTTCCAGAAATATTATATATATATATATATATATATATATATATATATATATATATATATATATATATATATGTCATATGTTAATTTCTATAGCAATAATTTGACCAAGAATGCATTTATGCAGCACTCTGTGATAGAAATGAATGACTGTGTGACATTGCAGAAGGTGTCACTAACAGCAGTTGTCTGCCTCCTATAAGTCTGCAGATATTTATATCTGTTTATTAATGCAGTATGCATATTTGCTTAAAATTCATATTTTTATAAATATCTCAGGCACTATCTACCTGGATACGTTGTAGAATACAATTTCACTTGCTCACTCACTACAAATGTTAGGGGTGGCTCCTCTGATCAGTGGGATAACATGCATATGTCATATGTTAATAATAATATTAATAACCTCAATAATAATGTGTTTATATGGTAATCCATGATATGAAATTAAAAAAATAAATAATGGTGCAAACGTTGGCACTAACACTTTCTGTTTGCTAACTACCAGTTTGATGATATTTATACTTGTTTGGTAATGCAATATACATATTTGCATAAATATCATACGTTGGTAAAAATCTCAGAAACCCTCCTCCTGGAAGAATTGTGCTTCAGTATTTCACATGGCCAGTCACCACCGATGTCAGGAATGTCTCCTCAGACAAATGGGATACTTGGTACAGGAGAAGCTGATTTATTTTTCAGAGTTATTTTGAGTATATGCCATATGATAATTATATTAGTAACTTGAACCTGAATGTGTTTATATGGTACTACATGGTACCAAATGAAAGCATATGCAATGCTGGCAAAGCTTTGCCCTAAAAGTTAGCGTTCAGCTAGCAGCCCTTGGCAGATACTTATGATTTATTTGCTAATTATAGGTTCATAGGTTCATAGGTTAGTACTAGGCTATCAGCCCTAGGGCCTATACAAGCCTAGCCATAACAATTCCCTGAATATTTCTTCCCACATTATTTACTTTCCTGGACCCCTGTCTAGCAGGGCGACTGACGTGATCCCTGGGGTGAATTTCCTTTCTCCCATCCAATCGTCAAGGTTCCTCTTGAAGAGGTCCAAAGAGGCACTCTGCTTGACATGTATGGGCAATTTATTCCAGAGTCTGGGGAGTCTCTGGGTCAGGAACCTATCCTTCCAACATGTTTTATTTATTGTGTTGACAAGGTTTAGATCCCTGGAGTGTGTAGCTCTGAGGGATTGGGATTTCTTTAAGTGTAGCATGTCCAACAGCTCTGGGTTTGACATGGCCTTGTATGTTAAGCAGAGATCACCTCTGAGTAGACGATATGCGACAGAGTATAGCTGGAGTTTTTTAAGGCGGTCAGCATAGGGCATCTGCTTTAGGCCTGTGATTCTTTTAGTGAGGTATTTCTGAGGCCTTTCCAGTTGTTGCAGATGTCTTGAGAGGTACATACCAAATGGGGCATTGTATTCTATAATGGGTCTAATGAGGGATGAGTACAGTGGGACAATGACCTCCTTTTTCTGGATGAAAAGCCCTTCGTGATGAGGTGTGCCACATAGAAGGATTTCCTGACTGTTGTGGCGATGTGGTTATCGAAGGTGAGACCACTGTCCACCTGTGTCCCTAAGTCTCTTATCACACTTTCTGTGTTTAGTGTACTGCCACCTATATGGTAATTCATGGATACATGTTTTTTCCCAAAGGGGATAACAATACATTTCTTGGCATTGAGCTTGAGCCCATGGCTCTGGCACCAAGCATCTGTTTCTGTAAGGCCCTTTTGTAGAGTATCCACATCATTTGGGGATTCAATAATGGCTCCCAGTTTGCAGTCATCTGCAAACTTTGTTAGCCAGAGTCCCTTAGTGTTGACCTGTACTTCAGAGAAGTAGATGCCAAACAAGAGCGGCCCCAGGACTGAACCCTGAGGTACTCCACTTGTCACTTGTCTGGAGCTGGATTTGGAGTCTGCTACTTTTACAGTGTGGGTTCTATCAGTAAGCCATTTAGCAACCCATTGGGTGACATAGGGATTAATGCCCAACTTAGTAAGTTTATCTATGATTCCAGAGTGGGGAATGGTGTCAAAGGCCTTGGCAAGGTTTAGATAGGCTGTGTGGACCACCTTACCCTTGTCCATGGCTCTGGAGACTGATTCAAAGAAGTCAATCAGGTTCAGGAGACAAGATCGGCCCTTCACAAACCCAAACTGGGTGGGGTCCAGTGTTTGAAGGTTGCCAATGTCTTTGTTTATAAGTTCCATGATAATACGCTCCATGGCCTTGCAGATAAGGCTTGTCAGACTGATGGGACGGTAGTTTCCGGGATCCAAGGTGGATCCCCTTGTGGATTGGGATAACTATAGCTCTGCGCCACTCAGTGGGCACGAAACCTGAGGTGAGGCTATGATTAAACATGACACTTAGGTGAGGTGCCAGTTCATATTGTAGTTCATGTAGTACACAGCCCGGGATGTCATCTGGTCCCATGGATGCTGTATTCTTGGCTTTAGAGAGTGGGTTTTGTACCTGTGTGGCCGTTATTACTGGAATTTGGCAATCTTCCGGTATTGAGATGGGCCATTTAGGGGGTGAAAGTGGGGTGAAGTTGGCACTGAATCGATCTGCCAGGATATTGGCAATATCCTTCGGATCAGTATATTTAATGCCATTCTGTTTTAGCTCAGAGCAGATCTGAGCATTGCCATTTAGATTCTTGACATAATTATAGAATGCTTTGTGGTTGTCTTTGGAATCTTTGGCAATTTTATTTTCGTAACTAGCTTTGGAGGATTTTATGAGGCATCTCAGTTTCTTACTGAGGCTAGTAAGGGAGTTTTTTGCATCCTGGGATTTTCCTCTTTTCTGCAAAAGTTTCTTCCTTTTGTTGTAAAGTTTGTTTATGGCAGGGGACCACCAGATTGGCTTCCTTTTTTTGGATGAGAACATTTTGGTTCTATTTGGGATGGCACAATTCATGCATGAGTGGATGTGCTCGCACAGTGCCGTAGTGTAGGATTCAGCAGTTGAACTTTCAGTTCCCGTCTGCATGGGTGTCATGAAGTTTGTCACTTCTGACTTGAGTAGCATGAAGTTGGCTTTAGAGAAGTTTTTTTGGTGGTTTCTTTACGGGGGGGTGGGGGTGGGATGTGGATGTTAAGGGTGATTAGCTTATGGTCAGACCTGACTAACGAGAGGGTGACCATAGGTATGGAGCATTGATTTCCCATGTTGGTAATGACCAGGTCTAGGATATTGGAGCCCCTGGTGGGACTATGGATTAGTTGATCCAGGGCGTTGGAATTTATGAATTCCAAGAACCGTTAGCAAAGGTGTTGGGACATGAGTAGTTTTCCCAGTTAATGGCAGGGTAGTTAAAATCACCCAGTATTAGGGTGTTTGGTTCTATCTTAATATTTTCCAGTATGTTTAGAAAGGTGTAGTGAGAATCTTGGGGTATGGTGGGGGATCTGTAGCAAGCTACAATTTGGATTGCAGTCTTACCTAGTGTTAGTTGCACTTGGAGAATTTCAGACACATTGTGTTGGCCAACTAGCCTGGTGGTGTGAATATCCTTGGTGAATATTGACACTCCTCCACCTTTAGTGTTTCAGTCCTGGTTTGGTGGCCGAAAAGTGTGGTAAGAGTTGTAGCCTGGTATTGCAGGGGTGCTCTCTGGAGCCTTGAACCAGGTCTCAGTTACTGCACAGATATCGATGTTCTCCATTTTTAGGAGTGCCTCGAGAGAGTGCATTTTGAGGTTTAGACTTCTAGCACTGAGTAGCATTACCTTCAGATTTTGCATGCTTGCACCTGTTATGGTGGTGGTTTTATCCTTTGAAGTTTGCCTAAAAAAGGCACTATAGGGGTGGCAAGAACCTTAGCCAGTAACCTGAATCCCAGGGCGACAGGTGCAGACCATCTCTGGCAAAGCATCGTGGTCTGTCAATCATGTCATCCCAGGCAGACAGATACTGGATCCCCTTTGAATGACACCATAAGCTTAGCCAATTGTTGAAGTCAATCATTTTATCCTTATATTGTGGTATCATTCTGGGCGAAGGCAGGATGCTACTCAGGGCTAGGGTCATACCTGCCTGGGCCACATGATCTGAGAGCTCTTCCATGTCTCTTTTCATGTAGTCCAGGGAGGTACGTCTCAAGTCATTCACTCCAACATGGACAATGACAGAGTCATATTTGTACTTGTATTTGTATTAAATATAAAAATATGCATATCATTTATAATTATGCAAATATCTCAAAAATGTGATACCTGCAAAACTGCTTTTCAGAAAAATGAAGACCATATCAGTGTGAACAAAAGTCACACTGATAGCTGGGGTCTATCTTCAATGGTTAAAGAGATACTACTACTTGTTTGTAGAATTATAATATTTAATTATACTTATTATGAATTACTTGCTCAATATAAAATTACCATTAAGTCAGGCTGACATATTAATATCACCATTGTGAAGAGGAGTGTCTGCTGAATAACTTTCACTTTCATATTTTAAGGTTGATTTGTAATTTTAATATTTTTTTAGATTTATACATTTGTTCACAGGTAGGTTGGAAAACTGCATTAGCTCAGATGAAAGCTGTCTAGGGAGAAACTCTACAGGTGTCAGGAGATATGAAATTCCATTGAGGTTAGGTGTGATAAAATTATTTGCAAAGCAATGGAAGGAATTATCATGGAAATTATCAACAAAGACATAGGTATATGCATGATAATATCCAGTCACTGGATCGATCCCAGTTTGTCTTTGTGAAAGGAAGGTTATGTTTACTGGTGGACATCTTTGATCTAAAACATTTGATCCAATACTCCACTTGGGCATTGTCAACAAAATTATGTAACTAGGTATAAACCCCTTTATAACACGCTGGACAGTGAGCTAGTTCAGGTATATGACCCAAGAGATCCTCCTCCATAAAGAGACCACTCACCTGTGGAGCCCCTCATGGCTCTGTGCTATGCCCACTCCTCTTTGGCATCTACTTCTCAGATGTCAAAGCTATTGTCAAAGGCCTCTAGCAAACCAAGTTTGCAGATGATTGCAAACTGGGAGCAGTCATTAAATCCCCAAAGATGAGAACACCCTTCAGGGAGGTCTAACATAGACAAATGCTTGGTGCCAAAGCTATGGCTTAAAACTCAATATCAAGAAATTCATTATAGTACCTTCTGGAAGGTCAGTCACTCTGGGTAGCTATGTCATCAATAAAATACCCCTAAAAGTTGAATCACTTGTCAGAGATCTGGGAACTCATGTAGACAGTAACCTAGCCTTCAAACAATATGTGCCCAAGATAGTAAGAAAATCTTTCTATGTTGCTCAACTTAAAAGTAAAGGCATGGCATCTAGGTCCAGAGAGTTCATCATACCTCTGTACTCAGCCTTCATCACATCTATCCTAGAACATAATGCTCCTTTTGGTATGTACCTAACTAGACACATGCAAAAACTGGAATGTCCACAAGCATTACATACAAAAAGAATTCAGGGAGTAAACAAAATTCCCTAACCTAATTATCTCAAAGCTCATAAAGACTACTGAGAGGTGATCTTTGCAAGGCCTACAAGGCATCCCTGGACCCTGTTTTGACAAATCTTTGCACATCCGCAGAACAAACAGCATCAGAACAACTAGATCAAAAGACCTAAATTTTGCTTGCAATATAAATAGGATATGTTGGAGAGACAGATATGTTTCTGAGAGAACTTCTATTCTCCGGAAAAGGCTCTTCATCCATGTGAAGCAGAATTTCCCCCTTAACCCTATTTAAGCGTAACTTGGACTAGTGGATGGGTAATCAGAAATTCACCCCTAGTCTGGGTTCTATGAGCAGTGGCAGTCAGGAAACCACTCCTGATACAAATCAAATTTGTGGGTCACATTTGAGTGGCATGTCTAGACTTATAAGGACCACAGTGGTCATTAGCCTAGTATGAACACCTATGAACCTGTGAATCTATTTCTTTCACTTGATAATGGAGGTGTACATTGTCAAAAAGTGTGTATGTGTGTGTGTGTGTGTGTGTGTGTGTGTGTGTGTGTGTGTGTGTGTGTGCATGCTCGTGTGTGCGTGCATTGTGGGTAGTTTAGTCTGAGTGTAAAAGAACCAGATTTGCTGTAATATTATGACAGTTAAATAATTATTAATGGGCAGAGGCAGAGGGTTGTTTATGTGTGTAAAACAAACTAAATACATTTCTACCAGCAAACTTTCTTTCACTTGATCAGAGTCAAACAACTGAGTTCAGAAACAGCCCCATAACTTGTGGTAAGATCTACCATAAAAAAGGGTCTATTTACACAATGTGGGAATTTGTGATTTAGAGATACATTAGCTGCAATAAATAAACTACTCATTACAGCTAATTTGCATGTTTCTGAATCATCATTAACTACCTTAACTCCTGAACTAGTTAACACTTTCAGACAACGTATCACATTGGCACATAAACCGTCTCCGCCTATTCAATCACCCGCACACATACCCACAGTAAAAGACACACTCACACACATAATCCACATAGCCCTTACTTGCCCCGGATATGACAGAACACCCCTGATGTCTCCTCTTATGTTTTCACTGACAGTGTAAATCATGGACGATTACACCCATTCATTAATGCCAGATATTCAAGTTTCAGAATTCACATTATTCAGTGACTGCATGATAATGCAATCACCGTTATTCTAGTCACTTTTTAAGTTTATTTGAGTAGTAATTGAATGTATCCTTTCTCTCTCTCTCACAGCTCACACATTTTTGCAGGTGTTGAATTATCCCTGAGAACCTCATTATAAGCTAAGAAAACCACTGCTATCTAACAGTTAGTGCAGTGGGTTAATGCTGTTATTTCTTGTGTGAAAATGTAGGGTTTGAAGCCTTTTTCCCTCCTATGTAATTAATTATTTATTTAGTTATTTATTTTTATATTTTATCCCCATGTTATCCCTGGTCTCTAGTGGTGGCACTATGGAATAATATCTGATGCAGGAGGGTGCGGGGTTTGAATCTTTCTTAGTGCCTTTAAGGTGTGATATTTAATGTATATCCAGTTTGCAATGACTCCCTGCAAACCTTATTATCTTTTTTTTTTACAAATGCCTTTAAAGCATGCTGTACAGAGTATCCCTGCTGTTTAGTGCTCCCCAATCCACATAAGATTACATATGTATCCCTTGTTGCTGGTGTTCCCCCTGACCATTGTCATATTAAAGATATATTCCTGGTGGCTAGTGTTCCCCCACAACAATGTTGCTGGTGTTGCTCATTAGCCTAGGGGAGTGTGCAGCTATGTCAGCCACAGGTCCCATCCTTCCACACATATGCATTCACACATTCACACATTATCACATTCACACAGTCACACAGTCACACATTTACACATTATCACATTCACACATTCACCCATTCACTCTATGCACTTTCACACTTTCACACATTCACACATTCACACATTCATGCTTTCACATATTCATACATTCACACATTCATGCATTTATGCATTCATGCATTCATGCATTCACGCATTCACACATTCACTTTCACACATTCATTCCATACACTTTCACACATTCACGCATTCACTTTATACACTTTCACATTCACTCCATACACTTTCACACATTCACACCTTCACGCATTCACTCAATACACTTTCAAACTTTTACACTTTCATGCATTCACGCATTCATGCATTCACACATTCACACATTCTCACATTCACACATTCACTCCATACACCTTCATACATTCTCACATTCACTCCATACACCATCACACATTCACTCCATACACTTTCACACTTTAACACATTCACACACTCACTTCATACACTTTCACACATTCATGCAATTACTCCATACACTTTGACAGTGTACTCTCCACTCAATTTCAGTCTTGGACAAACTCACACATATCCCTGAATACACACTCATAGCCCCCTCACACCTTATACCAGCATTAACTCTCCCCTATTGTGACCTCCAGTCACGTATACACTCACATATTCAGCCACTCACACACATGCAGACAACCCTGGCACAACCTATCCATTAAACTCTCCAGTAATTATCTCTGCCTTGATGGATACATACAAACTTTTGGTTGCATTCATTAACACGAGTACCCGGGAGTGGCTGTGTTAACCTGCACAGCCAAGGGAGTCTCTAAATCACTCAGCTTCATAAATGGCTTATTGTTGACTGTTCCGAGGCAGAACACATGGCTAATTAGCATAGGCCTGTCCTCCACAATGCCTAATTAATATATAGCATGGACACAGAGACAGCCCACTGTGGTGCTGCATGTCTTCATGTTGCTGAACCACAGTAGGGCTGCCTTTGAATCAGAAATGGTTACTGTAGAGCATACACATTGTGTGTACTACACATTAACCTCTCTTAAATGGGCAGTGTGCATGAAAGCAAGTGAACTTTTGTCATTTGATCAAAATTAACAGTTTTTTAGAGTGCTGTGTGCATTCTTGAGTATGTGTTTTTGTATGCATTTGTTTGTATAAAACTGGCAGAAATGTATTATTAAAAGCAGAATTTTTATTGGATCACAATAAAACATTAGAGATGCACCTAATTAATAATGTTGTTAACTGGGGTCAAGGATGGGTGAAGCAGTCTCCATGTGAAAGTACCTGATCTGCTATCAGTTGATCTAAATATTCATATATCTGGGTTGTTTGTTTATTCTGGCTATGTAAGACATGCTTAATTTTCTGGCATTTAGCAGACAGGATTAAAGCTGTGTGACACTTTCTGTAGTCCATGGTTTGATTCCATAAGCCTCTATTTGCCTACTGTGCAACTTTGAGCAAGTTACTTTACCAGGGAGTGCTTTAGGACGTTTGGGTTGGTTCATTGACTGCATGTCTATTAACTATGTATGAATCTACACTACTATGAGCATAATTTGTTTTATTTAGTTACTGCTGAATAACTGAGATGTATCCAGTAAAAAAGTGAGAATGCTGAATGGGGCTAGTTTGTGCATAAAAGCAAATCATCACAGATGTCATTTGATTGCAGTTAAGAAATTATGGAACTGGATAACTGGGCCTGGCTAGACAGAAAACTGGACTAGGCTAGACAGAATTTACATTCCACGGGAATATGTGCATTTAATTGAAGGTCTTGATATCCACCCAATAACTATTTCAGATCATGCGCCAATAATAGCTAAAATAAAAATACAGAGTAATGAAATAAAAATGAGACATTGGCGCTTTCCCACCTATCTGTTGAAAAGACAGGAATTTAAGGAATGGGTAGTGGAGATTATTAAGGAGCTGTTAGAGGGTATAGACATTTCTTCTGAAAATATAGCTAGGGAGTGGGATAAAATCAAGATGGAGTTTAAAAATAGGGTGGAAATAAAAGAAAGAGAGCTATGGTTAAGAAGTAAGAAGAATTATTTAGAGCGACTGACAAATGTTAAAGTATTGCAGAATGGGGGGAATCTCGGGGAATAAGAAGAGGATCAACTGCAGAATGCTAAGCAGAAAATAAGGGATTACCTCGGTAACATGTATGACCTTAGAAAGACTGCTGTTAAGCAACTGTTTTTTGATAATATCACTAGAGCACAAAAACTTTTAGCACAACAACTCAGGCAACAGAAAGTAGAAAGGACTATCATCAAGCTTAGGGAGTCTATAACAAAGAAGGTAACGAGATTCTGTAGAGGTATTAGAAACATTTTGGAAATTCTATGAGAGCCTCTGTAAAGCAGAGAAAAATGAAAATCAAGAAAAGATAGAAATGGAAATGTTTCTGGAAGAATTAAATATGCCAAAGTTACAGGCAGACGAGGCTCAATTACTAACAGGATAGGAGGAGATGAGATAACATTGTGATGTATAACCAATCTACAGGAAAGTCCCCAGGAGTAGATGGTATTCTTGTGGAAGTATGGAATCTAGGAGGGAAAACACTGATAAAGCTCTGGAAGGTTTAGTTTAACAGTATTTTAAGAGGAGGAGAAGTACCAACATCCTGGAAGTAAGCAGTGGTAGCTGTAATACCTAAAGAGGATAAAGATCCATTAGACCCAGCTTCATACAGGCCCGTTTCAATACTAAACCCATGATTATAAAGTGTTCATGTCCATAATAGCAAAAAGAATTGCAAAAGTAATGCCAAAACTGATATATATATATATATATATATATATATATATATATATATATATATATATATATATATATATATATATATATATATATATATATATATATATATATATATATATATATATATATATATATAGATAGATAAATGTGGTTTTGTGGAGGGGAGGCAAACACTTGACAACATTAACAGAACACTGATGATCCAGAGGGAAGCAGAATGTAAGAAAAATACCATTGTTGTTGGTGGGTCTTGATGCAGAGAAAGGATTTGACGGAGTAAGCTGGAACTTTATAACAGGGCAATGGAAGCATTTGCATTTCCTAAAAAATATATAAGGTTGATTAGGAGAATATATGAGGGATCGAAGGTAAAAATTAAAGTGGGTGGGGTCCTCTCTGATCATTTTTGCTTCAGCAGAGGAACCAGGGAGGAGTGTCCTCTTTGCCCTTTATTATTGACATTATATTTAGGACCACTGGCAAGAAAATAAGGGATTTAGAAATTCAAGGATATAATTGGTATGGTAGTTAAAAAAATCTGGCTTTATTTGCAGATGATATTATTTTGTATCTCACAAAACCAGAAAAAGACATTACAGTGTTATGGAACATTTTGAGACAGTTTCAGATCTTTTTGGGATACAAAATGAATGAAGCTAAAACAAAGACAATAGCGCTAAATTATGTATCCACACATGAAGTGGTTCAGAAATACCCATAGTTATGATGAAATATTTAGGAGTATGGATTAAAAATGATTCAACTGTGACAGCTAAGGATATGTGGGAAGAGACTAAAGAAAAGATGATATAAAAACTCAGAAAATGGAAGCTTTGTTATCTGGATCTGGATAGTAAGATACAAGCAGTTAAAATATTTTTAGTCTCTTTAGTCTTATACACAGGTCAGGCATATTTTTATCAACCGGAGGAGAAGTTGTGAGTAGCAATTAATAAAGACCTGAAAAACTTTATCTGGGAGGGGAAGACGGCAAGAGTCAAGTGGGATAAGCTGATTCTTTCAGTAGAACAGGGTGGACTGGGATTATCCAATTTGAAGAAGTATTTCAGATCTACACAGTTAAGACTCCTATACATAGCACAAGCAGAAAGATGATGATGAAACACTGGGGAAGCTCAAGAAACAAGGAGAAACTGGGATTTTGGACGCAGGCCTTTAAGGGGAATAACAATAATCATGTAGAATATTATATCTGCAAAGTAGCAGAAAACATTCTAAGAACTAAACCAACATGGGAATGGAGAAAGGAGATGCTGCCAATAGGGATGACTACAATTAGGGATACAGACAAAAGGCAGATAATATCAGAGTATTGGCAAAGAGAAAGAAATAGGGGATCCTAAACAAAACAGAACCACTGGTAGAGTTTTTAATAGAATCTTGAACAGAAGCTGCAATTAAAAAAGGTATAATTAGTAGAGCATATAAAATATTGCACAATAACTTTAAGAATCAAACAGAGGAGGTTAGAAAGGATTAGGAAGAGAGATTGGATAAGCAATTCACAAAGAAACAATGGGGGATATATGCATGTCTCCCAAATATGCAACAAAATCTAGAAGATTTAGGATTTTTGCCTGGAAATGTTTACATAGATATTTTTATACCCCAAGTAGACTCCAGAGAATTTTTTCCTCAGGCAGACAGTAAATGGAGGTGTGAAAGGGATGAAAGAGGTAATTGGGAACATATTTTCTGGGAGTGTAGTGATTTGGCAGACCTTAAAGATTCCCTGTGGGGTGAACTGTTGGAGATGTTGGGTGGGCAGATTGGTCTGACGAGGCAAATGATTTTTATAAGTTATGATACAGAATCGGAATTGCCTAGACATGGTAAGGCCTTGCTGTGTCTAATAATGGTGGCTGCCAAAAAAGCAATTACTAGAAATGGAAATCAAAATCTAAACCAACTTTACTGGAAGTAGTGAATATAGTAAGAGAGATAAAACAACTGGAATTGAGATCTTTAGAAAAGGGTAGGAGCAAATTACAAAGGAAAAAATGGGAATTTTGGGAACAATATATACAAGGGTGGAATGAGGTCTAAAAGGCAGTAGGACTTACATGAGCTGTGTAATCTTTGAGTGAGAAAGATTGGGTAGATTATAAGTGATGTATAATGTTTGCAACTGGTAGTGTATCAGTATGTTTTGTGATGTAAAATGCTTGCAACTAGGATTGTGTCGGTGTGGTTTGTTTTCATTTATATAAATGTATGATTGCCTATGTAGTAATTGATTACAGGTTCATAGGTTCATAGGTTCATAGGATGATACTAGGCTATTTGACCAGAGGCCCATATAATCCTAGTCAAGAATTTCTCCCATGTTCCCACAAAGTCAGCACATGTTTCCCCTGTACAGCAGGGACACAGGTGGGATCCCAAGAGTGTATTTTCTGTTTCCCATCCAGTTATCCAGGTTCGTCTTAAAGAGGGCTAGAGAGGTACTCTGCTTGACATGGAGAAGGAGTCTATTCCACAGATGGGGGAGTCTTTAGGACACAAATCTATCCCACCAAGAAGTTCTATTAATATCACAGACCAGGATGAGGCTGTTTATGGATTGTGTGAGTGGAGTTTGACTTAGTATATGCAGCAACTCCATCAAGGCTTGGTCTGAGATGGCCTTGTATGCCAGACACAGGTCACCTCTGAGCAGTTTGCACGAGACTGAATAGAGGGACAGGGCTTTTAGCCTATTTGTATAGACTAGGTGTTTGAGACACTGGATTTTCATGGTCAGGAACCTCTGTGGTTTCTTCAGCTGCTGCATGTGCTAGGCAAGGTACATGCCGAAGGGGGAATTGTACTCGATAATGGGTCTGACAAGGGAGGAGTACAGGGATGTTATGACCTCCTTGTTCCTGGATGAAATGCCCTTACTTATGAGGTGCGCCATGTAGAAAGCCTTCTGTACAATGAGGGCAATGAGTTGGTCAAAAGTCAGGTTGCTATCAACCTGGGTGCCCAAATCCCTCACGACTGATTGCATGCTTAGTACGTTGTTATTAGTGTGATAATTAGTAGGAATGCCATTTTGGTTTAATAAAGATGTTTCTTGTTTAAAAAAGGCAGGAACTGAATAATTTATGTAATATTGCTTAGGTTAGATGCTATATAGCAGTATATATGAAGTATAATATTTATGTTAATATAGTTTGATTACTTTTATATTAATGTAATTTTGCCTATGTCACAAGTGATAATTTAATAAAGGTGTTTGAAAAAAAAGGCTCTGCGTGTGCCTGTGCCTGTGGGTGCATATGTGCACTCATGGATGTGTGTGTGTGTGTGTGTGTGTGTGTGTGTGTGTGTGTGTGTGTGTGTGTGTGTGTGTGTGTGTGTGTGTGTGTGTCTGTGTGTGTGTGTGTGTGTGTGTGTGTGTGTCTGTGTGTGTGTATGTGTGTGTGCATGTACAAACACTAGCTAAGTCCCCATTCAAACATGAGCATCCTGACATAAGGAAGACATCTATTAGTCTGTCTGTGAATTTGGAATGTCAGGTACAGTGTATATATATATATATATATATATATATATATATATATATATATATATATATATATATATATATATATATAAAGCTGAAATTTTTTTTATTTTGATCATAGACAAACTTTGGAGTGTACTTAGAAAGTGGCTGGGCTTTGAAGGAGATGAAGTAAGAATATGTCAAAGCTGCTGTTTTTTTCCATTAAAATGTAATTATCAGAGGGTCTATATTAGAACATAGAAGTTTCAAAACTTCGAATGTTCTAATATCGACCCTTATTCAGCGAAAGCTGAAAACATCGAACATACAAAACATCAATTTTTTCCTAGGGAAAAAAATTTGCTGTTGCAAAACACATACACATAACACAAGCACACCAAACAAACAGCAATCCACACACATACACCTACAATCTTACACCTAACCCTACACTAAACTATACACACACCACTAACTATCCACTTACCTTAACCCAAACCCTAACCCTAAGGTCCATTACTATCGCACACTCACTACACCCGTGCCCTAACCCTAACTCATCCTAACTTTCACATCCACACAATCACACACATACTTAACCCGCGCCCTAACCTTAACTCACCTAACCCGCCCTAAACCTCACGTCCACACAATCGCAGACATACCTAACACGCAACCTAACCCTAACTAACCTAACCCGCACTCAATTGCACACTTACCTGAACCTGAACCGTAACTTTCCACCACAGCACTGAAAATACCAAAGCAACAGAAACGGACAACCAAATTCTTTCCCTTTGAAAAAATTCGGTTTTCTGTTGCTTCGATATTTTCAGCTTTCGCTGAATAGTGGTCGATATTAGAACATTCAAAGTTTTGAAACTTCGATGTTCTAATATAGATCCTTATCAGAGCTTTCATCTGTATACAATTTACATGACTTATTCACAGTTAAAGGTACTGTACTGTATCTGAAGAATATTATTCTAATGGCTTTTTCCTGTGCATGTAGGAAGCTGATTCTATTTTCTAAATATTTCATGAAACAGATTAAGACATAAAAATGGTTTGGCTTTCAACATGATCATTTTGTTATTTTAGTTGCTTAGTACACCTAATGTGGGTATACATCCATTAGGCTCAGATAATGTTCATTATATTTATAGGTTCATAGGTTCATTCTAGGCTATCTGCCCTAGGGCATTTATAAGCCTAGCCAGAGTGTGTTTGGCTTTCGCCACCCATTTTAAATTAATTTTGCTATGCCCTTTTTTGAGGTTAGTATACTGTGCCTCTGTCTAACAGTGACACAGAAGTGATACCCGGGGTAAATCTACGATCTCCCATCCACTCATCAAGATTCCTCCTGAAGAGAGTCAATGAGGGACTCTGCCTAACCTGGACTGGGATTTTATTCCAGAGTGAAGGGAGCCTCTGGGTTATGAATCTGTCCCTCCAGCATGTCCTATTTATTTCAGTGCTGAGGTTCAAGTCTCTTGAGCGCGTAGCTTGATGGGATTTGGATTTTCTGAGGTGCAGCATGTCCATTAATTCCGGGTAGGACATGACTTTATACGTCAGGCACAGATCGCCTCTGAGCAGGCAGTATGCCACTGAGTAGAGCTGGAGTTTCTTTAACCGGGCAGCATATGGCATCTGTTTGAGCCCTTTGATCCTCTTGGTGAGGTACTTTTGGGGTCTTTCCAGTTGCTGCAGGTGTCTGGTAAGGTACATCCCAAAAGGGGCATTGTACTCAATTATGGGCCTGATGAGGGATGAGTAAAGAGGCACGATGACCTTCTCTGATCTAGATGTGAATCCCTTCATGATTAGGTGGGCTATATGAAATGTTTTTCTAACCACTTTGGCCACGTGGTAGCCAAATGAGAGATTGCTATCAACTTGGGTCCCCAGGTCCCTAATTACTTCTTCTGTACTTAATGGATTACCACCTATGTGGTAATTTGTGGGCACTTTGTTTTTGCCAAAGGGGATGACTATACACTTTTTGGCATTAGCTTGAGGCCATGGCTCTGGCACCAGTTGTCTGTTTCTATGAGGCCCTTTTGGAAGATGCTTGTGTTGGCTGGAGAGTCGATTATGGTGCCCAGTTTGCAGTCATCTGCGAACGTGGTCAGCCACAGTCCTTCCGTGTTGGCCTGTACCTCCGAGAAATATATACCGAACAGGAGAGGTCCCAGGACTTAGCCTTGTGGGATGCCACTTGTAACTGGTTTGGAGTCTGACATGGCTCCAGCAATTCTAACCATGTGGGTTCTGTCCTTGAGCCAGTTTGCAACCCATCTAGTGACATAGGGGTTTATATTTAAGCTGGTGAGCTTATCTATAATGCCCGAGTGGGGTATTGTATCGAAGGCTTTTGCGAGGTCCAGGTAGGCTGTGTGGACCACCTTCCCCTTGTCAATGGCCTTGGTGACTGTTTCAAAGAAATTGACCAGGTTTAAGAGGCAGGATCTGCCCTTAACAAAGCCAAACTGGGTAGGATCCAGTGTCTGTAGGTCCCCAATATCTTTATTTATGAGGTCCATGATGATCCTTTCCATAGCTTTTCAGACCAAGCTAGTCAGGCTTATGGGGTGATAGTTTCCAGGATCCATTGAGGCACCACCTTTGTGGAGAGGGACCACTGTTGCTGTACGCCACTCTTTGGGTACATATCCTGTAGTAAGGCTGAGATTGAACAGTAGCTTTATGTTTGGGTTTAGCTCTTCTTGGAGTTCATGTGGGACGCAGCCCGGGACACCGTCTGGTCCCATTGCTGCTGTATTTTTTGCTTTGGAGAGGGCAGCTCTTACCTGAGCATCTGAGATGTCAGGGGGGCAGCACTCTGCTGGGATAGATATTTGCCCTTTTGGTGGAGAGGGGGGGGTTTGCACTGAACCTGTCAGCTAGGATGTTGGCAATGTCTGTGGGTTCAGTGTATTTTTTGTCATTTTGGACTAATTCTGAGCATATCTGGGAATTCCCACCCAGGTTCCTAACATAACTAAAGAAAGCCTTGTGATTATCCTTAGTGTCCTGTGCAATTTTTCTCTCGAAGCTGGCCTTAGACGATTTTATGAGTGCCCATAGTTTTTTGCTAATACTGATCAGAGATGCCTTCCCTTTTTGGGATTTTGCTCTATCATGTAATAGCTTCCTCCTTCTATTGTATAGTTTGTTTATGGTTGGGGTCCACCAGACAGGACGTCTGCCTTTCGAGGATTGGGTATTGGTTTTATTTGGGATTGCATGATCCATGCTTTCCTGAAGGTGTTCATAGAATGCATTTATAAAGGATTCTGTGGTCTGGGCCGTATTTTCCACAGGCCCGGGGGCTTTGAAGGATTCCACCTTGGTTTTGAGGAGTGTGAAATTTGCTTTAGAGAAGTTTTTCACTGTGGTTTTCAGGGCAGGGGGTGGAGTCGGGATGTGAATATCCAGTGAGATTAGTTTATGGTCTGATCTTACCAGTGAGGGATACACTTCTGGTCTGGAGCATAAAGTCCCCATGTTGGTGATGATCAGGTCCAGTATGTTTTCCCCTCTTGTGGGAGTGGTAACAAGTTGTTCCATAGCATTTGAGTTTATAAATTCTAGGGACCTTTGGGCTAGGGTGTTGGAGCTAGAGTAATGCTCCCAGTCTATGTTTGGGTCGTTGAAGTCGCCCAATATAATGGTGTTTGGAGAGACCTTCATATTTTCCAGTGTTCTCAGGAAGGCCGAGTGGGGTTCCTGGGTTTGGGAGGGTGGTCTGTAGCAGGCTATAAACTGGAAGGCAGTTTTACCCACTGATAGTTGCAAATGGATAGTCTCTGATGCTTCGTGCTGTGCCACCAACCTGGAAGTGTGGGTATCTTTGACGAATATTGATACTCCCCCTCCTTTTGTGGTTCGGTCCAAGTTTTGGGGCCAAAAAGCATGGTATGAGGTATAACCTGGTAGTGCTGGGGTGCTCTTGGGAGCCTTGAACCAGGTTTCTGTTACTGCACAGATATCGATGTTCTCCATGCTAAGGAGAGTTTCGAGTGCATGCATCTTGAGGTTTAGACTTCTGGCGTTGAGTAGCATTACTCTTAGTTTCTTATCCCTTGTGATACCTATGGAGGTGGGTTTGTCTTTGGAGCCTTGCCTAAAAAAGGCACTATGGGGGTTGCAAGAGCCTTTGCCAATATCCAAAAGCCCAGGGGTGACAGGTGCAAGCCATCCCTAGTGAAGCATCGTGGCTTGTCGAGCATGTCATCCCAGGCTGACAGGCATTGGATCCCCTTTGAATGACACCAATACTTAAGCCAATTGTTGAAATTGATCATCTTGTCTTCATATTGTGGCATCATTCTTGGTGAGGGTAAGATGCTACTCAAGGTCAGGGTCATTCCGGCCTGGGCTACATGCTCAGAGAGCTCCTCTATGTCTCTTTTCATGTAGTCCAGGGAGGTACGTCTCAGGTCATTCACACCAGCATGGACAATGACTGAGTCATATTTGTACTTGCCTTGGAGTGACCTGAGTGCTTGTGTTATGTGGCGGATCCTAGCGCCCGACAAGCAGCTAAATGTGACCTTCTCCTTGTTCAGCCTGGTGAGTGGGACGTCAGTGTGCCTGATGACAGAGTCACCTATTACAAGTGTATCAGGTGTGTTGTTTAGCCTTAAGGGCTGTGACTGTTTGGCACACTGGCTTTGTGAGCTATGTGCTGCACGTGTTTTGTTTTGGGGTAGCGGTTGCTTGGGTGTCTGTTTTGGAGGTCTCTGCTGCTTAGGCAGATTTTTATTTAGAGCCTCCGAGTATGTTTTTGTGTGTTTATGTGTTTGGTTTGCTGTCATGGTAGGTCTATGTGAGACTGGAATTGTAGTGAGTGTGGTTTCCTTCTCCTCCTGACTGGTTTCGCCAGTACTGAGTTGAGAGAGCTTTGCCTCCAGTATGGCTATATGGTTGCATCTCTCACATGTGTTGGAATTTGTTGGGAGGAGGAGGGGGATGTCTGTGTACATGAGGCAGTTGTAACTTTGCCTCAAGATTCCCAGATTCACCAGCTGGACCGGAGAGGAGATTGACAACTGACCTTTGGACATGCTAGAATAGTATTGGGAATTCCTTTATAATTGAAAAAAAGGGCCAATGGGGAACAAGGTACTCAAGGGGAGTTTGTGAGGGTGTAGTGCTTTTAATTTTTTAGTGCTGACTTATATAATTGCTTTAGTGAGCAAGTGTCAGGTATCTTAAATGCAATGTGTTACAGGTAACTTAAATGCAAAAATGACAAACAGTAACTTTCTTTCAAGTGAAACAAGGAAATAAGTACAGTAAGCAATGCAGATATCACTAGGGATTCACAGAAGCGCTGAAAAGCCGTGTTTTAGGTGGAATTAGCGTTTCAAGGAAATAACAAGCAAACAAACAACAAGCATACAAACAAAGCTAGATTCAGCAGGCCTGGATCTAGTCTATGCTACAGCAAACAAGGTGTACTAATTTCAGTAAGAAACAGTTCAAATATGCAAGCACTATAAGCCTTTAACCAGAAATTCCCAGCTCAGAAGGGCAGAGTCCAGCCTCTCCTCCCACAAGAGTGCAGACCACGAACCTTCTTAATGTAAAATAACTGGTCTGAAGCCCAGGTGCTTAAACCAGAACTAATACACTTTTAGAATAACAGACATTGAGCCCTCAATCAGCAGTTTCCAACTTAGAAGGATGTAAGCTACCTGTCCTGCCACCACAGTGCAGGCCACAAACCTTCCTAATGTAAAACAACTGGTTTGAAGCCCAAGTTCTTAATCCAAAAGACTTAGAATGATAGCTACACTTTAATCAAGTTACTACCAAGCAGTAATAAATACAATTGAATACTTTAAAGAATGCCTGGATTAGTGCTCAAGTTATACAAACAAAGCTAGATTCAGCAGGCCTGGATCTAGTCTATGCTACAGCAGATGAGGTGTACCAATTTCAGTAAGAAGCAGTTCAAATATGCAGGCACTATAAGCCTTTAACCAGAAATTCCCAGCTCAGAAGGGCAGAGTCCAGCCTCTCCTCCTACAAGAGTGCAGACCACGAACCCTTTTAATGTAAAATAACTGGCTTGAAGCCCAAGTGCTTAAACAAATTAATACACTTTTAGAATAACAGACACTGAGCCCTCAATCAGCAGTTCCCAACTTAGAAGGATGTAAGCTACCTGTTCTGCCACTACAGTGCAGACCACAAACCTTCTTAATGTAAACAACTGGCCTGAACCCCAAGTGCTTAAACCAGAATTAATATACTTTTAGAATAACAGACACTGAGCCCTCAATCAGCAGTTCCCAACTTAGTAGGATGTAAGCTACCTGTCCTGCCACCACAGTGCAGGCCACAAACCTTCCTAATGTAAAACAACTGGTCTGAAGCCCAAGTGCTTAATCCAAAAGACTTAGAATGATAGCTGCACTTTAATCATATTTCATTCACAACAACTATGGACATATTCCCTTTTGTCATGGATACAATTTTTCCTTTACCCCTGAACCTGAAATTGCAACTTAAGTGCAATTTATAACTTACTATCCGTGTATGAAGTGAAGGTAATTTTACTAGAAAATGTCACACTTTTTCAATAGGGTTACAAGGCCAATGGAATATGAAGGGTGCCCAAATGCATCATGACTAACTGCTGTGAGGTATGTACCTGTGTGTGTGTGTGTGTGTGTGTGTGTGTGTGTGTGTGTGTGTGTGCGTGTGCACGTGAGTGTGTGCGTGTGCACGTGAGTGTGTGTGTGTGTGTGTGTGTGTGTGTGTGTGTGTGTGTGGGTGTGTGTGTCTGTGTGTGTGTGTTTGTTGGGGGTATACAAACTGTGCCCTGGAATTCAGGAAGGTCAGTTTCCTGAAATACAGAACACCATGCAATGCATTGATGGACTTGTGAGCATAATTCCTGAAAATGTTATTAATGTTATTAAAACACCTTGAACGGTGATTGAGAGAGTACTTCTAGGTATGTTCTAGTCTACCAAGGGGTGAATTACATTAGGCTTCCATATGGGGTAAATTGGGTACCATTTCTATTCAGGTCAAGGAAATAAGTACAACATATCCAGAATATATCTGCACACTGCATTGACATGATAGAGAAAATAAAACAAAAATGTATATTTCTTCATCAATGCAACATCTTTGCCACTGGAATAATGCCAGTGTTTCTCCAAATCCCTGATGTAACAAGAGGAAAATGACACAGACGGCTTCACATTTAAACTGTGTTAAAATTCAGATAGGTGCAATAAAACAGAAGTGCAGCAAGTGCAGGACACACATACCTCTCCACTCTCTGGAATTTCTCAGAATATCTAGATTTTGCCTCATATTTTTGATCTGTTCCTCGTAGTAGTTTTCTGACAAATCATTGATGACTGAACTCAGTAAATATTGGCAGACATTTCTGTTTCATATTTCATTTTCTTCAGAAAATAGGTGCTTATGCAAGATCTGATATTTCATTAACTTTCTAAGTTTGCAAAAGCAGTAGTTAAAATTGTTCCTATTTTGGGATCTTTGTTCCCCCTTCTATTTAACTTTGTCCAGAATTCTTTTACTAAGAGGCTGAGAAGTATGAGGAGATACTTGAGAAACTAAGCACAATACATTAAATCTCATACAAAGGCCTTTCAATGTCAGGTTACATAAATAACATTATATTTAGATGTTATAATAACACCCATTTGTTAACTAGGTATGGCAAATGAACACACATTCCCTTTTCAGGAGAGACCAGACAGCAATATCTGGTTAAATGACTTGCTTAAGGTCATTCAGTAGGAAAGTAAGGACTGAGTGAATCAGACCTTATACTGCAAGAATTACAGCTCACATCCTTAACCCTCTATGGTAAATGCATGCAGTTATTTCAGCATGACAAGTTGCAAAGTTGTCATACATCCATTTATCATGTGAATATATAACTTCTGTTCTGAGTATAGAATAGAATGCTGGTCCAGAATATATCCTCACTGAGCTGGCATTTCATCAGAAGTAAGTAGGATTTTGCTTAGTCTGTTATATTTCCCTAAAAGGTACAAATTTCTGTCTTGCAAAGATGCTAACACCAAAAGTTCCTGTACTGCGGAGAGCAAAAGGGTTGTGTGATCTTCAGTGTTCAACTGCATGTAAATCCTTCAGAACTGAATGTTTACCTTAGATACAGAAAGAACATGATACATTTCTTAGCATTTTACTAAGAACTGTCTAAGTATGATTCACATAACTTTCCTGCATAGAAAGTCCAGGCTTTTATATATATACATCTCTGTGACAGTCTGCAAACTATCATTACTTTCAGTTTCCATTGGTGTGTTTATATGATTTTTTCAGGATAGAGAATGCAACAGATAGTCAGGGCATTTTGACCCTAAGATGGCATTAAAATCCAAATGCATATCTCTTAAAAAGTAACATTTTCTGCCACTGAAAATATATCACTCTCTATACTCCCTCTACTAACCATCACAGTATTGTCAAGCCAAATTCAGCATTGTGTCACATTTACTTCCTTAAGTCATTTAAGCAGTATATACTTCAGTATCATTATATAATTGTCAGAAACTTTTATATGAAAATTCATAGAATAATTAATATATCACTTCCTATACACATGTACAAATTGCTGCCCATTACAGACATATGACTGCAGTAGTTTTCCAAGTTGCATTGCAATCTGTTTCCATTAATGTATGTTATATACCTTCATTTCAGGGTGGAGATTGCAAAATGTTTCCAGGATATATCAGTGTTGACTACTTTCTAAAGATAAATGCTTTCAGTAGGATAGTATAACATGAAATAGTTGAGTCACAAATTGCAAAAGGGAATTCATAGAGAAGATAACAACATTCTGAAATGCCAACATTCATAAGTCTATGTAGCTGATGCAAACTAGTAGTGTTTATTATTTTACAAGAAAGACTTGATATCAGAAACATCTTGATTCCTATGTTTTCAGAATGTTAATTCAACTGACATCTCTTTAATGTCTCCCTTTTTTATATAAATACATTTAAGGATATCTGCAGAAGTATTTTAATACTTCCCACTGGGTACTCAGTGCATTTACTCAACATTCCTCATATGTTCTTGAATTCTATATTTTATTATATATATTTTTGGACCTATACATATGAGCAAGGAGGTACATATAAAATAAAAATATTACCAACTGTAATAAGTTTATTAATATGCACAAATTTACAACTGATGTAATTAACAAAACACAACCATCAAAAGAATATATAAATAAATATGCATGCTATACACACACACACACATATATATATATATATATATATATATATATATATATATATATATATATATATTGCAGTTTCAGCACTTTAAGAATTTAAGAGATTTTGTATAGACTTTGAATTGTTACAAAATGAAAACTGTTATGGGTCATGAGACCCCTTAAATGTTTGGCTTTAGCAATTGAAATCATAGGTACAGTGCCAACTACAGTGGCTACTGAGGAGTAGTGTAAAGTATTGATGCATGTTATTGAAGATTGCAGATTACACTTTCACTTATACATGAATATTAGGGTGTTTCAAAAAATTGTTTTTCTCTAATCATTTTGCATAGGTTTCTAAAATGTGAGGTTTGGTGAGTTGTGTATGTATGCAAAAAATTGAATTGTCTGACTTCATTAAGTGACAGCTCACAGCATGTAAAAAAAATCACACTGTTTCTAGTACCACTAATTGCATTCCAGTGTTGTATTCATCTATCTCCAATCAGTTTTACTTGAGCTTCCATAACCTCCTGCAACCTATTTTACTTAATTAAAGCCTTGTGCACTAATCATATATTTCATTTCTACTGGGGCAATTTGGAAAAAAAAATGTAAAAATCTCAGAATTAAAGTGGACTGAGCTGTCACTTAACTTAGAGTCTAAGGCTTTATATTTTACATGGTTCTTTGTCCTACCAATCCTCATAAAATCAGGGGGTACGTGAACAGAAAATCAAAAATACTTTTTTGCATATATACATGAAACACCCTAATGAATATCATTATTATAGTCTTAATGAATAGTATATTAAAAATATGAAAAAAGATAGCTAGATGCTCTGAACTGTTCATTGATATTGTAACCAGTATAATTAGTATTGGAGGACAGGGCCACATTAACTCATTACATCCAAGTGTCACCTCCAGGTGCATCTGCATTTAACTCCTACTGACACCTGTAGACGTCAAATATTGCTTGTTCATATTTGCATCAATAATTCCCAAACTAATTTTTCTTAAAGCTTCACAATGGCAAACCCAACTGCATTAATATTTGACCTTTGTCTAGTGCAGGTAAAGAGATATTAACTGTTGTTTTCATGATATTAATTTATACAGATATAATTTTCACATTCTTCTAAATATCTCAACAACCAAGTAACAAAGACAGAACCCAATAGCCTCATAGGAAAGCTCTCAACTAAATGAATAAAATGTCGGTGACAGTATGTGTGTAACTTGAATGGTTGCTGAGATATTGTACGTTGTTTACAAAATTATACAAACATAATAGTTACTGTGATTTTAAAATTCATCTTAAGACCTAGAACTTAAAAAATACTACCACTATAAAAATAGCTGTGCTGAAGGGTTTGCCATTTATATTTATTTCATAACCCCTATGATTTCAGAGATATGAGCATTTGTTTGAAATGTGAGATCATAATTTAATTCTGTTAAAAGGCTTAGGCTCCGCCCATTGGAAGCTAGTATGCAAACTTCCTCAGCTTCATTGGAGTAAATGAGTTAAAAAAAAACTCTTACTACTCACAGGTTGTAACACAAAATGCTTAACTGGATTTCAAAGTGGAATTGTACTCCCCTCCCATTAGCAGTCTACATTTTCTTCCTGTATCTGCACTGGTTTTCCCCAGGTTAAAATGTTTTTTCTCCTGCATCCTAAAGATGCACAATAAGGGAATCTAAGACCTTATAAATTTTCTTGTAACTGTGCATGTAGTATGAATGTTTGTGCATGTTTGTACATCCTGTTATAGGTCAGCACCATGTTCAAGATTAATAATCATGGCATTTGAAAGTTTGTGCCAGGGTAGGCTCTGTTTCTCTCTTGACATATTACTGGATTGATTAAACGAGCATCTGGAGAAAGAAAAAATGAATGAATGAGTATCTCAAATATCTAAAGAAAAACACAGAGTTAGCACTTTCATCAATTTATTTGCCTTCTTTACAATACATACAATTAAAAAAAATACAAGTAAATACCATTTCAAAGCAGTCACATGATAAAAACCAGCAAATCACAGCTAATGTTTCCAGTTGTGCTTCCTACTACTTGAGTTAAGTTTTAAAAGATATTTGATAGAAATAATATCATTTTTTCCAGGGTAAACCACAACATTAATTTCAATACCATTCTAAATCCATTTTTTCAAAGAGAGAATTAAAGTCACAAGCCTTTCATCAATAATAACATCTAAACTGTGGAAAACAGTACTATGGTTATATAAAGCATTTCAGTTTTCTTGTTCCTTAGTGCATAAAATGCACCACAAGTTCCAGTTTTAGCATCATAAACACCTCTTGCTCATAATCTGGTATAATGCATTTTTGCAGCTATAAATTCTGCATAACCTAGAATCGGAATATATAGGCTATTTTCAATAAATCTGCTTTGTTTGCAGACCTATACTAAAATTCACCAGTAGGTTTATGATTTTCAAATTTCTAACATTCTTATTCTAATGTTTAAACATATGATTCAAGTTCCAATGTTTCTTATTACTGAAGTTAGTTTTTTTTCTTCAAATCCCGTAAATAATTCATGAAGATTTTTTATAGTTTTCCATTTTCACTTAATATATCTTTAATTTTTATTACTTGGGAAGGGGTATTTATGTGTTGTTTTTAAACTGTGTCTGTTCTGATAAAGTCAAATGCATTAACAAAGCAATAAACTAACAACTTGTTCGATATTATTTTTTTTTTTTATCTTTTATTTATATCCAAATAGGTGAACAAAATGTAGTAAAACCATTTCAAATTTAAGCATTGATAATCATGATAGCATTAGTAATCAATAACTCTATTATGATATCATTATAACTGCAGAAATGCAATATGAGGGAGGGTTCTAGGATGTTTTGGTTGTGTGTACTATGAAGGTATTTTTTTTTTTGGTATACCACTGTCGGCATTTGTGTTCTATATTCATACAAAGAGAATATACGATTATTGCATGTCAAAATGGTATCCTCTATACTGTTCTTTGATTGGCTACACCAATCTGCACAATCTGCATCAAAGTGACCTTATATTGCCAGTAGAAGACAAATGTATTCACCATTTTTGGCACAGTGTCTGTTTTGCTACTTACCTTTAACTGGAGAACTGCTTCTACTCAGTGACTTGAAAGATTGAGTTAGCTCTGAGGAAAATCTTCTGTTTGTGTTCAACGAAGAAAAACAAGAACAAAATTCTGTTTCTGCAATACTTTTGACCTGATAATTGTGTGAGAAGTTATCTCAGTGGAGAGGATAAGGATCCACAGGATTAAATGTAGTTGAGAAGGGAGATGATAATAACTAATATGATTCCCTTCATGTTCTATTACAAAGAAATACATTTTATGCTGAAGCCAGCAACATCGTAATCTATCATTACATCAATCTGTCCAATGTTCTTCCTTATACTTATTTCATTTGTTGGCATCTCTCACATATTACATAATTTACTCCTATTTTCACCACTGCTACTTGACTATTGCTGAATGAATGTTTGCCACCTAACATATGACTTCTAAAATTGGCTTAGCTTACTTGTCAAAATGCAGTCTAATTAATATGCAAAATGTTTATTGTGCAGACTGATTCTGCTGTATAATATACATTGGACAATAAAAAAGGTGACAGTACCCAGTAAAAAGACAATGCAGATGAAAAACTAACAGTCACAAGTCACTAAGCATTTTAAATAAATGCTTGGTAAATATAATAATAACTCACTTACTGTGGCTTGCCTAGAAATAATATTAAAGGGCAATTGTATTCACCCATATTGTGTACATAGAATTGCCTGCAGTATGTGCATGTACGTTTACATTTATGCATAAATACATATATATATATATATATATATATATATATATATATATATATATATATATAAGTCTACTGTTTTTGGTCGAAGTTTCAGTACTTCGAACTTCACTTGTATGAACCCACTTGTTTGAAGAAATGAAACTTCAAAAACTGACTACAGAGATCACAGTACACTCACCTCACTGTAGTGCAATCTCAGAGTTGGTATATTTAAGTAGGGGAATGGGGGGGCTGTGACCCCCACATGGGAGGTGTAGGAGGGCTTGCCCCCCTGCAAAAGCATGTTTTTGTTATATATTTTTTATTTGTGAGGTGATCAGGCACCTAGACATACCAGTGAAAGTGCACTTTCATTGAAGTGCACTTTTGCTGAAGTGGGGTTCTTTTTCGGTTAAGTGAAAATTAGTTGTAAAGTAGTAGATCCATATATATATATATATATATATATATATATATATATATATATACACACAGACACACACACACACACACACACACACACACACACACACACACACACACACACACACACACACACACACATATGCAATGTAATAATAAGATGACGGTGGTACCAAGCTGAATTACAGCTGACGTTTGTATAATTTATACCACATCGCTTCTAAAGGAACAGGGAAGTATAGGCATGCAATGTAAAATACAAAATTAACAGAACAGGGTAACTGTAAGGCTACAGTGTATTACAAGTTAAATCAGTTTGTGTGTTTTGTTTGTAGTAGAAGTATGTGCAACTTTGTATAAAAAGTGGATTATGTATTAGCATGTTGACATTTGCAGGCTTATTAAAGTATATACAAATGTACATCAAAGAAATGAAGCATTTCAAGCTGCTGAGTTAGAAATATGATTTCAAAGTATACAAGATGAGTAGAATAAACACCTGTGATATTAGAGATTCTAAAAGCATTTGAAACGTATAAAACTATTAAGTGTTCAAGCAATTATTTTCACTGACAGAAGAGTTACATTTATGATATGAGATCATAGACTATTTTAATGTAGGGACAAGTTTGAAAAGTTATCTTTTGAGGTGGATTGAATGAAAAACAAATATGTACAGCTCAAGTTTTTACTATTTTGAACCCTTGTCCTACAGGAGAATGGCAACTTTAGCAAACTAAAATGCTTTTAAGAGAAACATAGCTGCTAATATTCATGTAAGTGTGCTGTGATCAGTGATATATATTTTGGCTTGCCTCAAAGTTGTGCTTTCTCAGAGATGGTTATGTTAGCCTTAGAAGTTACTGGGCAACCCTTCTTGCATTAAGCATATATGGACCTGCCTCTCATAAGAACATTGTGCCACTGATTGCTTTTTCATTTAACTGTTAATAATCACCTAAGTGTCACTTAAAACCATTCACTACTACATCTGCTGACTGTTTGTATGCTGTCTCACTAAGGGCAAAGAAACCGTGTCATTTTTGTTTTGTTAAGAAGTCTATCTTTTTTATAATTGTGATAGGGTTCATATGAAAGACTCTTACTAGTCTTTATTTCAATATGAGGTGAGAAATTTAGGTGGATTTAGATCAACATCAAAGTACTAAAAGGAAGATGTAATGTAAATATGGTGTGAGAGAGAGAGAGAGATTCCTATATTCTGTGGTACAGACTTCACCAACTGCTGTGCTACTTGAAACAGGCATATATTTAGCTTGGTCCAAAATTAATGCCAGCTGGTTTTTACTTAATCACTTTCCTTCTGAATGCAAAATATGCAAATACTATAAGTAACTAATCAGCACAGAACATGAGATTAAGTTGTGAAGTTTGGCTATTAATGAATTAAGCCATAGACAAAAAAAAAGTCTTGTAGTACTCCTACAGTGATATCGGTAATGTCTGAGAATATTTGTTATTGTTTAAAAATAACTATAATATGAGTGGAACAGTTTGAGATTCTTTTTAATGGGCCTTCCTGGAAATGTATTTATTTTTAGCAAGACTTTTTGGAAATTAATTAATTAATTGAAAAGTCTAACTGGGCTAAATCCTGTTTTCATTAGAGGCATAGGGAGTAAAGCTCTGTGAAAATAAAGATGTTTTCAAAGTATTATGGAAATACAACTATAGCATTGTACATCTTGGGTATTACTGACTTTGTACACAGCAGGTTATAAAATATGTTGCCAAAGGTGAAGTAAATTTTCACATTCAGTGTGTGTTTGTGTGTGTGTGTGTGTGTGTGTGTGTGTGTGTGTGTGTGTGTGTGTGTGTGTATGTATATTTGAGAGGCATTACACATCTATAAACAGAAACATTTAAATTAGGAAGCTCTATACATATATCTATCTATATTTATGTCTATATCAATACAGATATATATATATATATATATATATATATATATATATATATGTACTGATTTTTAAGAATAAGGGTGATGTGCAGAGCTGTAGTAACTACAGAGGGATAAAATTGATCAGTCACAGCAGGAAGTTATGGGAAAGAGTAGTGGAAGCAAGGTTAAGAAGGGATGTGATGTTTAGTGATCAGCAGTATGGTTTCATGCCAGGAAAGAGCACTACAGATGCGATCTTTGCTCTGAGAGTGTTGATGGAGAAGTACAGAGAATGTCGGAAGGAGTTGCATTGTGTTTTTGTAGACTTAGAGAAAGCATATGACAGGGTGCCTAGAGCGGAGTTGTGGTATCGTATGAGGAAGTCAGGAGTGTCAGAAAAGTATATAAGAGTGGTACAGGATATGTACGAGGGTAGTGTGACAGCGGTGAGGTCTGCAGTGGGAGTGACAGATGCATTTAAGGTGGAGGTGGGGTTACATCAAGGATCAGCTCTGAGCCCTTTCTTATTTGCAATGGTGATGGACAGGTTGACAGACGAGATCAAACAGGAGTCCCCATGGACTATGATGTTTGCAGATGACATTGTGGTCTGTAGTGAGAGTAGGGAACAGGTGGAGGAGACCCTGGAGAGATGGAGATATGCTCTAGAAAGAAGAGGAATGAAGGTCAGCAGGACTAAGACAGAATATATATGTGTGAATGAGAGGAAGGATAGAGGAATGGTGAGGATGCAAGGAGTAGAGGTGGTGAAGGTGGATGAGTTTAAATATTTGGGGTCAATAGTTCAGAGTAACGGTGAGTGTGGAAGAGAGGTGAAGAAGAGAGTACAGGCAGGATGGAGTGGGTGGAGAAGAGTGTCAGGAGTGATTTGTGACAGACGAGTACCTGTAAGTGTGAAAAGGAAGGTCTACAAGAGGGTAGTGAGACCAGCTATGTTATATGGGTTGGAAACAGTGGCACTGACAAAAAGGCAGGACTTTGAGCTGGATGTGGCAGAATTAAATATGTTAAGAGTTGCACTGGGTGTGACGAGGGTGGACAGGATTAGGAATAAGTATATTAGAGGGTCAGCCCAGGTTGGAAGGTTTGGAGACAAAGCCAGAGAGGCACGATTACATTGGTTTGGACATGTGCTGAGGAGGGATGCTGAGTATATTGGGAAAAAGATGCTAAGGATGAAGCTACCAGGTAACAGGAAAAGAGGAAGGCCTAAGATAAGGTTTATGGATGTGGTGAGAGAGGAAATGCAGGTGGTTGGTGTGACAGAGCAAGATGCAGAGGACAGGAAGAAATGGAAACAGGTGATCTGCTGTGGCGACCCCTGACGGGAACAGCTGAAAGATGATGATGATGATGATGAGATCATGATGATGACATATATATATATATATATATATATATATATATATATATATATATATATGTATATGGGAACACTACTAAATCTCGAACTTTTGAAATCTCGAATTTCAAAAGCTTGAGACCATGTAACCGAAACCGCACATTACCGAAAGACCAGAAGCGCGAAATTCAAAATCCCGATGGTAAGGGATTTTGAGTTAGTGCTTCTGGTGTTGTGGTTCAGGTAAGTATTTGTGTGTAAGTGTGCTTGTGAGGGGCTTTAGTGTGTGTGTGTGTGTGTGTGTGTGTGTGTGTGTGTGTGTGTGTGTGTGTGTGTGTGTGTGTGTGTGTGTGTGTGAGGGGCTATAATGGGTGGGTGTGAATTTGCCTTGTGTGTATGTCTGTGCGATCTCGGAGTTGGAATATTAAAGTTGGGGGGTGTGGGGGGCTATGCCCCCCACATGGGGGAGGTGCAGGGCAAGCCCCTGCTTATCTTTAGTGTAGGGTGGTTTGTTTGGTTATGGGGGGAGGCTGTGTATATGTTTGTGTGTGTGCTGTATGTATGTAGTACTTTCGCGATTTTGAATTTCGCACTTTTAAAATGTCGGTAATGTGTGGTTTAGGGATTTTAGTCTCGGTATTGTGGGCTTCAGGATTGTGTAGTTTCGGTATTAAGTAGTGATTCCATATATACATATATATATATATATATATATATATATATCTATATATAAATTAGATATTGATATATTTATTTATTTAACATTTGTTAACCAGGAAATTCCAACTAGGACAGAGCCTACTTTCAGTGGCGACCAGGAAATTCCAACTAGGACAGAGCCTACTTTCAGTGGCGGCCAAGAGAGTAACTCTCCAGATGCTTGTCTTTGAATGTGGAAGGAAACCGGAGTACCCGGAGGAACCCCATGCGAATGCAGGGAGGACATGCAGACTCTGCACAGAAGGCACCCCAGCCAAGAGCCTATTGCTGTGAGGTGACTATGTGAACTGCTGTACCACTGCATATATATATATATGTTTGTGTGTGTGTGTGTGTGTGTGTGTGTGTGTGTGTGTGTGTGTGTGTGTGTGTGTGTGTGTGTGTGTTTGTGTGTGTGTGTGTGTGTGTGCATGTATATATCAGCATCACTATACAAAATGAGTAGTGTCTGACTTTTTGGAGAGCCATGAAGACAGCATAACTCAAAAGCCAGCGTTTAAGTTTGTCAATGACTGCCTATGAGTATACAAGTGTGCTCACATTTTTTTATAAATCTGTGCACTGATAGATTAAGGAGATCATCTGCAATGGTTTGACAGAATAATTGCCTGTTAATGACTTTTTTCAGTGTGACAGTGTAGCCACTAGGCTGAAGCTGGCAGATTATATGGGGTTAGAAATGCTCAGTAGGGGAGGTACAGTGGCTCTTTTTCCAAGCTATGATGCTTTCTAAAGTTAGGGACATATTCTAATTAAATACTAATGTAGTAGTGATGAAGGAAACCATTTTATTTAAGTAATTGTCCTGTGTTGTCTGCTGGAAATTAATCTTTCAGGATAAGTAACAGTTTAGTCATAGGATTTAGAAGCAGCTATAAATCATATATTTGGATAAAGTTGTTATCTAAATGCTGATAGTATGAATTGTATGTTGCTATGTATACATAACTGTCTAAATGTATTACAAGTGTTTAAGAAAAAATATCTGATGAAGTCCACATGCTGGTGGATGAAAGTGCTTGATCCGTTTGTAGTTACAAGAGTGTTACGTTACCAAGTTTTTATTTTTTACTGTTGTGTGTAGTTTCTTTCAATAAACAGGATGTATTATTGCTCCTACTGCATGCTGGTTCCTTCTGGATTGCAATAGTGGTATTTATTCATTGTTATTGCTCACTATTTTGCCATTTGGGGTATCTGCTAAAGTAGAGAGTCATAAATCTACTTGATCTATATAGCCCTTAGTGATTTTATTTCAGATCAGTATCTATTGTTGTTAGTAGGTAGTTATGACTGAATAAAAGTGAGAATCTGCATCTATTTCATCTATGTCTTGTTTATTAAACCCAATTTAGCACCATGTGATCAGTTGACAGATCAACACCATTCTTCATCTGAGTGTCCAGAGCATAGGACCCCTGCTCTGATGACAAAACTGCAAAATCAATGATTTCCTTTTAGCCCAAGATGGTCTGGTATCAGGTACACTTATTAACAGCCTTCAATTTCAATGTGGCATATGTTATGGACAGTCAGTGGTTACACAGAAGGCCTTCATTCTAATATCTGGCCACATGAGTTTAGGTTACACAAGACACACCTTTCAGTTGCACCCTTTAAGTATCATCATCATTTTCCTTAAGAACATTAAAATCTCCCAGTAGGTCTTCAGAGTTAGCATGTGGTGCCCTGTCAAGCATTGCACCCACTGGCATGTGGTGCCCTCTCAAGCATTACACCCACCGTCCTTCATGATGGCCAAATACACTGAATAACTGTTAGGAGAATATCACTAACAACTGATAGGGTTTTACATTCTGCAGCTCAGAGACACTTGAAGGTTACCATCTCATCCTCCAGTACAAATTTCAACTCTATAACTCCACACCAGCCATCGGACTCTGTTGAGAGGCAAATTCAGAGTAGAAGAAAAAACATCCAGAAGTCTGCTTCCAGAATCATTTGTGGAAAAGGCTCATGGATTCTTTAAATTTTCTCGAATCAGAGGAGTCCAAATGTGCCATTTGCTCTTTGTATGGTGCCAACCTATATATACATATACTACTTTTTAGCTTGATCTTTTGTTTAGATAGGCAATTCTTTTCTTGTGCTGGCTGGATACCTCTGCATGTTTTCTTTTTGTTAGTTCTGTGTTCCATTTTTACTATTTAATGCCTTTTATTTCTTCCAATGTAGGGGTGGCTTTTTTCTGGATTCTCATTCCTGCACTCAGTTTATTGACTTTCTATGGAATTTAATTACATTTGTTTTATATAGTTTGACTTTTAGTATTTATGTAATGCTTTTAAATTCTATTCACTTTTGTGGTACAGCTGTCATACAGTATTTAGTACTGAATTTTGCTTTGATATAGATGTTGCTGCTATTTTGGTCTACATATTTGTCGTAGTGTTTAGATATATATTGATTTTAACAATTTGCTTAGCTTCTGGTGTCGGTCCAAGGGACTACAATATTTGATGGTGTGGGAGGACATGGTTGACAGACCACGCTGCTTTGCCAGGGATGATCTGCACTTATCACCGCTAGGCTTTTAGATATTGGCAAACAATCCCCCAACCATTGCTAGGGAGCAAGTCGTCAATGCAGTTTCCAAAGCCAAAAACTCTGCATCAATGGGCCCTGATAACATCCTGAGATGCTTAATAAATAACATGAAACATGACCTCTCTGGTCCCCCTGAATCACCTTTCAACTGGAGCCTACAGTTAGGTTTTGTGCCCAAGGAATGGAAGATGGCTACCATCATTCCCCTGCAAAACTAGTGTATGCAATACCTACAAGCCAATAAATCTTATATAAGGCCATAGATGGTGGACATGATAAATGAAAACATAGATAACTTGCAAATGCTGGACCCATCACAACTCAGCTTTGTTTAAGGAAGGTCGTGCCCATTAAATCTGATGGACTTTTTTGAAAGCGTCACCAAAGCATTAGATGAAGGCAAGACTGTGCACACAGCTTACCTCAACCTGGCCAAGGATTTTGATACAACCCCCCCCCTCCCCCTCAGGCATATAGACAAGCTCTCTAATTTAGGTATAACGCCCTTTATCATCCACTAGATAACCAACTGTCTCATTGATAGGATCCAGGAGTCAAAACAGGTGAGGTCACCTCTACCAAGAGGCCAGTCACTAGTGGAGTGCCCTATGGCTTGGTACTGGACCCACTCTTTTTTCACATCTGTTTCTCTGAAATGGAATCAAATGCTGAAGGTTGATGGCCGACTAAGTTTGCAGATAATTGCAAGCTGGGGGTTATCATCAACTCCTCAGCAGTCACTAGCCTTCTTCAAGAAGGTCTATCTCTGTCTAACAAATGGTGCCAAAGCCATATTCTTAAATTTAATCCTAAGAAATGCATAATTGTAGCCTTTGGGAAGCTAACCAACCTGGCGAATTACTATCTTTATAATATGTCCCTAAGAGTTGACCCAGTGGTCAGGGATCTGGGTACACACACAGATAGTAGGCTTACCTTTGACCACCACATGCCCACAGTGGTGAAAACATCCTTTTATGTTGCACAACTTATAAGTAAAGGCAAGGCATCTAGGTCCAAAGAGGTCATTATCCCACTGTAATCCATTCTTATCAGACCAGTAATAGAGTACAGTGCTCCCTTCAGAATGCACCTGGCCAGGCATATGTAGCAACTAGAGTGACCTCAGAGGATCCTTATAAAAAGGATACAAAGTGTAATAAACCTGCATTATGCAGATCACCTTAAAGCCCTTTTCCTCTACACAGTCTCCTATAGGTTGGTGAGGGGTGATCTTTGCCTGGCTTACAAGGCATCGGGAAACCCCACACTTATGTATATCCTGCAAGTCAAAATGTACCAGAAATGCAAGGTCTAGGGACCTGAATTTTGTCTGTGACTTAAACAGAACACGCTGGAGAGACTGATATGTGTCACAGAGACAGCCCTTCCTATGGAATAGGCTTCCCATCTATGTGAAGCTATGTTCATCTATTACCTAATTTAAGCACAACCTTGAAGAGTGAATGAGTAATAGGAAATTTACACTGGGCCTGGCACTGATGTCCCTTATGGACAGGGGCAGCTTATAAATGCCTGGTCCTCAATGTCCTGGACAGAAGAAATCATTATTATTTTCAGAAAACTTGGCTAGTATTAGAACCCCCCCCCCACTGTTAGCCTAGTAACAATCTATAAATCTATTTAACTTGTGTATTATTAATGGTATGTCATATTTTTTGTTTTCTAGTTAGCTTAGTGCTTTATAATGATTTAAAGTAGTATTAAAGGGTTATGCTAATGTTAACTGTAGTTGTGTTGTTAAGTAATTCATTTAGGTAGAGCATGTGATGACATAGGTAGAATACATAAATTAACGAGGTCAGTAGTGCAGATTTGGTTGTGTCTGTCTGTCTTTCTGATACTATCTGCCTGTCATTTTGTGTGATTTCTAGTCACTTGCATTTGACTTGCAGATTCACAATCTACAGTGGCTATTTTTCTCATAAGCATCAAACAAGTAAAACTTACTAGCAGATATTTTACATTACTAGCTAGAACAGCTGTGTCTAGTCCGCTGCCATGTATGAAACCATAAACAAAATTATCATCCATTAGAAACATATCTGTTACATTTATTCATTGAGCAGAGATTTCATTTGCGCTCTAAATATAATGCTTTTAAATAGAGAAAACAAATAAAACATAATTCCTTGTATATGAGTTTCTGAAAAAAATATATAAAAAATTGAGAGCATTTGCTCTTTGTAAAATCTGTTTTATAGCTGTTTCTTGACATGCAGCTACAAGTCTTCCCTTTTAATGTTTTCCTAGATATAGAGTAAAATCTCTTCTGTCTGTCAGGCTGTGTATTTCAACAAGTAGTTTGTTCAAAACTGTGTGCAGTATTGCATTCTAATAACAAATGCAGCATAATGTTAATTTCATTATTTACTTATACTGTTCTATATAATGAGCATTCTACAGTCTGCAGTCAAGTTTGCAACTATAAGAACTTAACAGGCAGGGTAATATATGAACATTTTACAGAGTGGAATCTTCATAATGTTTCATAATCATTATCATGTAATGCTTATCTGTGTCTTTCTACATCTGTAAATTCATAACTATACTCACACTTTTATCGTGACTGTATTGTACTAATCTGTACTGAGTTACCCAGTGCAGAGTCAGCTGTTTTCATTCTTATGATATGTTTCCAGGTGGAGAAAGTGCAGATGTGTGAGTTACTCACCATAACACTAAATCATTGATCTGTTCTTGCAGTCATAGTTAGTCATATTGTCTGGGTTATAACATCCTTCAAGTGACTGTAATCTGACTCTGATTTGCCAAGGAATAGTTGTTCTCCCTTAATGACAAGCTAGATTTTGTCAAACAAGAAGTCATAGCTCAGAATTCAGAGATCAGCTAATCAGATCTCATACCCACAGCTTCAAAGAAACTGAAAACAATCAAGTATAACAGAAATAATATCTGTACTACCATTGTCTCCTGGTGTACTAGTATTCCAAGTCAGAGCTTGCCACCAATGCCAGATAGAAAGAAAACATGAAGAATTTCTTCCACTCTAGAAATTTTACAACAAAACCTGGGTCTCCTTCCAAGTCTCACCACTGAGCTCCATCATGCATATCTAATAGAACCAGGCAGGGATATACAGAATTTGTTTTGCAGGATGGAGTGAAGGGATGGGCTATTCCAGGTGTAAGTTGTTACTTGCACGATTGGCACCTAACAAGCTCAGCTCAAGTGAAGTACCAACATCCATTATGCAGTCACAGCTACAGTACTGCAGTTCTGTTTCATCCTCATCTTGCAATAGGATGTCTTTTGTCCTCATCTTGTGAAATGACTTTTTTGTGGTTGTCAACTTTTGGCTAGGAGGTACCAGTTGGGGAATGGCCCAGGGAGCCAGTTGAGCCAACTATGGCTCTGATGCAATGTACGTAACTTTCAAATTGTGCCAAAGCTAGGGCTGGCCATAACATTGGCTGTCCATTGAATGAGAGCAGCATACAACTTCAACAGTACACCAGGACTAGCAAAAAACAACCATTAGGAAGTAAAAGAATTCCAATGTCAGACTGGCATGAAACTAAAACTGTTAAGGTAAGAATTAATTAATTGTGTACTACAATTGCAGAGATTGCACACAATTTAACTATTTTCACATTCTTATCATTTTATTTTAGTCATAGTATCTTGTTAGTAGCACGCATTGAATTAATTGTCTCATTTTACTTATAGAGTCTTGGTAAAGTACCAAGCTTTGAACCCAGTGACTAAATGGAGACCTGTTATCCTCCTAGCTTTGAACCCAGTGACTGAATGGAGACCTGTTATCCTCCTAGCTTTGAACCCAGTGACTGAATGGAGACCTGTTATCCTCCTAGCTTTGAACCCAGTGACTGAATGGAGACCTGTTATCCTCCTTCGTTTATTACCATAACAAAAACTTCCTCATGTTTTGGAAATACAATTTAACTTGTAATACTAGAAGAAATGATGCACTGCATATATTTTTACTGTAGAAAACACAGTATTTCTAGTGCAATGTACTCTAATGGGCCTCAGAATGGATTTACCCACTGTGTCATGGCATAAACTTATGCAGTGTTTTCACTTATGTCCTCACCTCACTGTTTAGTGAGACTTGAACAATTAAACTAAATTACTCATGGAGGTAATTACACAGATCCTTCTAACCTGCTCTGTGGTTTTGCAACCTCAGAATTAGCAATAGTAGTTCAGGGATGCAAGAATGAATTAGTTTGCATAGACGCATGGGAATGTTGCTCCTTGTATAAAATGTCTGATTTCTCATTTGACTAAATGGGCTTACCTACCTGCATCTCTCTTAAAAGTGATTCAAGGACATAAACCGTACTCCACTAATTTAATATGAAGTGGTTTATTTACCCACATTAGTCCCAATTTATTAGGATCAAAACAAATAAAAAGATATGATCAGATTCCTTAAACACTTTATTCATGGGAATGTAAGCAAAAGAAATGTCTCTAAACAATCCAGTACATTCAAAACACATTCAAAAGGTCCCGTGGGATGAGAATATGGTAAGGAGAGTTAGATAATTTTATTTGAGTGAATATATGTCATTACTTTAAGCATTAATGCACAATCATCTGAAAGAGCCAGCCTACCATTATAGAAAACAACTTGAAGTCATCAACACATAAGCATCTCTACTTCTGAGACTGTTGTATCTAGAGGAATTGTTAAGAGAGGTACTATATTTTTCAAGGAAGTAAAGTTGAAAAAAAATGCTTCATCATTCTTTCAAACAAAGCAGCTATTTACTAGAATGAACAACTGCTTTCAAAACATTTTCACTGAAGGGCTATCGAAAATTTCCACAGAAGACTTCCTGATAAGGTAGAGCAGGGAAAACTATGAGAACCTTACATTTGGCAATTGAGAAAAATAATCATGCACATTCTTATTATTTTATTTATTTTTTTTATATTGTTGGTATCAAAACGAGAACATACTAGACAAGATTAGGCAGAGCATGGAAAAGTATGATAGCCTTACACTTGGCAAATAAGAAAAATATCATGGGCATTTGTTAATTTCAACTGCAAACAGGGGAAAATCCTCTTTCTCTTAAAGAACTGTTCCAAAATTATGGCAGTTTTACAAGATTATGTCTAATAAACCTCTATGACACATCCAAGCTTCAGTCACAATAGCTCACCTACAAAATCGCATAAATAACAGTTTGAGTACACAAAATCTCATAATTTATGCTTTTATTTACTGAAGTGACCCACATACTAAAGCATTTTTTGCATGTTGAAGACTCCCTGCAAAATCCATGGAGGAAAGATTGTCTTCTACATCCCCTTACTTTACTAATTTCAGCTCAAGGTAAGTATTCATCACTGAAAAAACAATTACTGACAGGCAATGTAATATCCATCTCACTCATTCTCCAAGGCATAATGACAACAAGGTCATAAATCACTATCATGTAAACATTAAAATCTAATCTATTGTGAAGTGAGCAACAGAAAGCACATTGTCTCCTACAGATACTACGCTTGAGCAACTATGACTCAGATTCAGGTATTTCCAGAAATTCACTGTACATCACCTCTTTATATGAAAGTCCTTAATTACACGAGGGCAAAATAGCTCCTTGTTTACAAATGAAATTGGAAACCTGTAATCATAGACATGGTCCACAACGTGTATAGAAAGCATAATAGATCCTGTCTGGAATGGGGTTCTGTAATAAATTCATTTCATTAACAGGGCCTCATACATGATGCACTCTAGTGAGCTAAAACAAATATAGAACATCCACAGAGTATTCACATTTCAACAGTGAAATGATCTTTTAATCAGAAATTAGCTGCATGCTTGAGAAGAGAAGGGCGTATTGTATGGCAGAATGTGCAACTCCACCTAAAAATGATACACATTGTTGCCTGCCTCAGGGCGGTGGTGGTGGTGGTGTGGGGGGGGGGTAAATCAGTTCCTTTACCTATAGTACCACAAATTGTAAACTGTACCTACTTAACCCTTACTGCACAAAGCTATTCCCTTGAATACCCAGACTATACATCAGAAAACAAAATGTTTTTTTTTATTGAATAAATCTAGTGGGTTCTTATTGTGATGGTTTTAATTAACATTAAAGATAAGAGTGAAGAAGAGAGAGTTCAACAATTAAGTGTGTGTGTTTGTGTGTCTGTGTGGCTGCTTTTATTTTGTAAAAGACTGACAGGAGAATTACAGTAACTTTTGCAATGAGTGAGTAGTTAGGCAGCCTCATAATTAAAAAAAAAAGGTAATCTCCGTGGTATCCCCAAATTCTCAAACAACCCACTAAACAAGTATAGTGGGTCCAAAAACAAAACAGTGTAAGAAACTTCTCTGTGTGGAAGATTTTCAATCCATATATATAGTTAATCACTGTATATTAATCAGATCAGATAACGGTAGTACAGTAACAAACTTAAACACGTCCTAAGTAAAAAAATAAATAAATAAAAAATATATAATTTAAAATTTTGTACAAAATTACTAAATATTCAAAAGTAATCCAATTAGGATAGGCAGTCTGTTTCAATTCGAAAATACTTTATTGAGTACACAGACAAGCGATCCAAGTAAAACAAAAATAGAGAAATAATAACCTTACAAGCTTTCTAACTATATATATACTTTTTATCAGGCAAGGGAGTGGTTTATTGTGCTGTAAAACAAAGTGTTATTGGTATACACATTACATTCACATCCCTTCCCCCATCAGTGTGGCATTTGAGCTTGTCCTGCCCTACTTAGTAACTGCCATAATAATATAACCCTTATGTACTTTAAATAAAATAAATAATGATGTGGTATCTATTATTTAACCAGATTATTAATTCTGTAATTTTATCCAAGACAATATACTACATGGCTGGAAATATATAAACCTTAGACCATTTGGCAATCTAAATATATATATAACTATATACATATACATTTTGCATGCAAAAACATCCATTGCAAAAATCGTATTCTATTTCTATAACCTATTGTTAACAAAGATCACTTTCATTCTTCTAGACTTCTTCAGGTCTGTGTACAAGAACACTAAAAACTCGCTACAAAAATATTATTGTATAATTAGTATTGTTATTACAGATCATTTTGAATAAAGTGGAAAAAATAACGAGAAAAAGAAAAAAAAAATGTATGATGATGGAAACAAAATATACACTTAAATTAAAACTGATTTAACATGGTATTTAAAACCAACTGGAAGAATCAAATAAATAAAATAAAATTAGTCATGTAAACAATGTATCAATTTTCTAAGTTCCAGTATACTTTTAAGTGAACAGTAATAGTTTAGTCCAGGCTTCCTAAAAAAGTTCAGCTTTAATTCCCACGTGAGTTCACATTTCACCAGCATATTCGGGATGTCTCCTTCAAGATCACCCATGTCTATATGATCCATTATCTGGAACTTAAAACCTGTATATCTTTTATGAAGAGCAAGGTGTTTGGCTAGTGCATTATTTTTATATCCAGAGTGGATTTCTGCCAGAAGACATGAAATCCTACGCTTAAGTTTATTTACAGTCTTGCCCACATAAAATGCATCACATTCATTGCACTGTGACCTGTAAATTACTTTTGTCATTTTACAGTCACCCCCTGCACTGGTCTTAATGATTTTCATTAAATAAGGGCAATTAAAACTATTACCTTGCTGTATAAATATACAAAATGTACAATTAGCTTCACACCTTTCAGTGTTTCTCTCATATAGTTCAGGTTTAAATTCAACAAAACTTCTAATGTTACTGGCCATCCTGTAAACAAAGGATGGGGCTTCACCTAAGATGTTAATCAGAAAAGGGTGTCCTGTAACAATGGCCCAGTTTTCTTCAATAACATTTTTGATACTGTGATAATCCAAAGTGTATGTCAGGATGCAGCTATTTTTGCATTTGTTATTCTCTGTGGAATTTCTTAAACTTCTCCTTCTGGTGAGGTTGAGTGAAGGTGCTTTAGTCCTTTTCAGTTCTATAATCAGCTCCAGGATGCTTTTTAACATCTGACATTCATAGCCTCTCACTAGAAAATCATTCTCTAAGTTGTTCAGGTTTCTCAAAAATGGTTCCATCTCTATGGTAATTCTAGCTAATCTATAGCCCTAGGACTTCACCACATTATACTTGTTTTTTGCAGGATGCAGACTTTTACTGTGGAGTAATAAGTTGACCCTCATTGGTTTTCTGAATAGATCAGTGGTGACTCTGTTATTGTTAGTGTCCTTGGTAATCTGCATATCTAAAAAAGTGGTTGAAGTATAGCTATGGGAAGAGGTAAACTTCAGGAAGGGTGTTGTTTGATTGAGGTAAGTGGATTTTTTTGCATGCAACGTGTATATGTGTGTACTTATATAGATATTTAGATTGGTAAATGGTCTAAGGTTTATATATTTCCAGCCATGTAGTATATTGTGTTGGATAAAATCACAGACATAATAATTAGGTTAAATAAGAGGTACCACATCATTATTAATTTTATTTAAAGTACATAAGGATTATATTATTATTACAGCTACTAAGTAGGGCAGGATCAGCTTGAATGTCACACTGATGGGGGAAGGGATGTGAATTTAACATGTTTACCAATAACACTTTGTTTTATAGCACAATAAACCACTGCCTTGCCTGCTATAAAGTATATATATATATATATATATATATATATATATATATATATATATATATATATATATATATATATAAATATATATAGTGAGTTAGAAATCTTGTGAGGACACTATTACTCTGTTATTTTTGTTTGACTTGGATCACTTGTCTGTGTACTTAATAAAGGATTTTTGACTGGAAACAGACTGCCTATCCTGCTCAGATTACTTTTGAATACTTAGTAATTCTGTACAATATTTCAAATAATATATTCTTTTATTATTTATTTGACATAGGACGAGTTTAAGTTTGCTACTTTTATCTGATCTGATTAATATACAGTGATTAACTAGATATATACGGAATGAAAATCTTCAACATAGAGAAGTTTCTTATACTGTTTTGCAGTCTCATAACTACATGCCATGCAGAACTGCCCTCCATACTGCAGTTTATTTGTGATGTGGGTGTATTTTTAAAGTCTGCTACATTGATTACTGGAGTCCAACATGCTGCTTCTGCATAACATGTATGCGATTTGCTGAAGTAGCCACATTGTACAGTGTATGTCAGTATCATTGTTACAATTGATAGGCAAGGTGCACAGAACAACAGTGCAGCAAGACCACAGTTACAAGGATACTGCTAAACATCCATATGCAGGAATACTGAGAAATGTTTATATTTTCAATGCACATGCATGAGCACCAGATTTCATTGACCTCTTATTATAAATATTGGAGTCCACATTCATATTTTTTTATTTGCGCAGGGTCATGGTACAGGAATTCTTTCATGTACCAGATCTACCTATTGTGTACTAGCTTTATCAATCTCATCCTCTATCTGAAAGCTCTTGATGCAATGCATGAAAAAAAACAGTAACATGATCTGTGCATGATCATCTTCCTTGCAATATCAGTTAGTTCTCAATAAGAGACAGATCAAGAATTTTGTTTATATTGGAGTCAGTAACTTGGCAGTGGTATGATCTGCTGGATTCTGTGCTTCTCCTCTTTGCATAGCAGCTTTTTGAATAATGCTGCTTGATCACATGAGGAAAATGGGGTGAAAGATGTTAAAATGATTCTGTGGCAGAGCTGGGAATACACTGGATATACTTTCATTTTATTTGCAATTTTGAAACAGAGTTAACTTGGGGCATATACATGTTGGGGTGAACAAGTGCATGCTTCTTACATGGTATTTTATTCAGATGAGACCAAAAGAGAAAAATAAATTAAGTTGTATATTTTTGCTGAACTTCTGGATAAAACACATTCTGAAAATACAGATTTTTATGTTAGCTAAAATACTGGGGAGAAATGATAAACAGAAAAATATGATGCTACAAAATGGCGGGCCCTCACCATATGGTGTCAATCTTTGGTCATGACTTTTGCGAAATACAAAGTAAAGTGTAAAATAGCAGATAATAGAACTGAAGAAAAAATAACTGATTGATTATTTGCTGGGTTGTTGCTTATGCCCACTATTTGGAAACTTTGAACAGAGTCATCAGCTGATTTGTACTTGGCTGTCATTTTTGGGAAAGGTAATCGCAAAAGTGGCAAAGCATTCATGAATAATAAATATAATCCAAAGCCTCAGGCAACATTACTCATTCTTTTTTAGAATTAAAAGTGGTAACACCGAGTAATTACTGTCACATCAGCACCAGTTGTACCATGACAAATCAAAAGGTGACCACAATTACTGAGATATGAAAAAATAAAGTTGTAGGATCTCCTATATCTCCCATTTCTGCCAGATGATAAATTATCTAAAAAAGTAATCTCTTGACCATTCTCAAGGCAATTACTTAATTAATATACAAATAAGGAAAGAAAATAACTTAATTCTCAATGGCACAATATTTTGTAATTTAGAGATGCAACCTTCTGGCATGCTGCAGAATGACTTTACATCACATTGCTCCATGTTGTCAATAGAAAGACTATAATACCTGATAGCTTCTGCCCTGAAAGGAGAAATAGCCCAACAATACATAAAATTCAAAATTGTATAAATGAAGCTGAAAAAAAATAACTGGGCAGGGAAAATCACCTAGACAGTAAGATTGCTATGCAAGTAAGACCTGTTTAAAGTAATATAATACTAAAGAAAAACACAAAAGTGAGAGAAAATATATAAAAATAGATTAGAGTTGTGATGGAAAGGGAGGGACAGATTATAGTAGAATCATCGTCATATTGGATGAGACTAAAGTTAGGAATGGCTTGGAAGAAATCATTTATAAATATGTTGAATAGTAGGGGGCCTAGAATGGAATCTTGGGGTATGCCTGTGGATGTATTAAGGAAGAGTGAGGTAGCTTTTTTCCATTTAACTGCCTGTTGCCTGTTTGTGAGATAGCTTGAGAACCACTGGGTAGAAGAAGGGGATAGGTTAAGTTTAGAGAGTTTGGTAAGAAGGAGGTTGTGGGAAATAGTGTCAAATGCCTTAGGGAGGTCGAGAAAAATAGAGGATACAAACTGACCAGAGTTGCGGGCTTTGTTGATTGTTTCTAGGAAGAAGAGGAGGGCAGCGGAGGTACTATGACTTGGTTTAAAGCCATGTTGTGTGGGGATAAGAAGCTGATTATTAATGAGGTAGGGTAAGAGCTGTTTGTGTACACAGTTTTCAAGTAGCTTAGAAATAAGGGATAGGATGGCGATAGGGTAAAAGTTTGGGATGTTATTATTACTACCACCTTTATGGAGAGGAATAATAAAGGCCTTCTTCCAGAGTTAGGGGACCTGGCTTTCTGAGATAGACCGATTAATTAGTATGCTGATCAGGAGCTACTTTTAGGAAGTAGGAGGGAGTTTCATCAGGGGCATTGGAACCAGGTTTTAATGTTAGGAAAATTTGTTTAGGGTGGATATAGATTTGGGATTGATAGAGAAAGGTGGAGGTTGGAGGCAAGGGATGTTAGGGGAGGAAGGGATGGGAGCATGCTGAGGTGGGGTTGTAGAGGTGTTGGTGAAGGATGATATTAGCTTGCTTATGGAATCTATGAAAAAAGAGTTAAATTGGGTGGCCAACTCCATGTCAGAGGCATTTGGGTTGGGGCAAGGGTTTTCTTTTTTTCCCAGGTTGAGATGAGAGGAGATTCCTTTCCAAAATAGTTTGGAATTGGTGGTATGGTTGGTTTGCAGAGTAAAGAAATAGGCTTTGTGGTCTAAGGTAATGAGTTTTTTTACTTTATTTTGTAGTGTTTTATATTTGTTTAGGGCAATAGTGGTTTTATTTTTAGGGTAACATGTCCAGGCTTTGTCACGGAGTCACATGGTAGCTAAGGTATTTTTGGTTAACCAGGGTACAGGGTTTCTTTTTATATGTTTTGTTTTTAGAGGGGCAAAGGAGTTGAGCAGGTTTGTGAAAGTAAAGTTAAAGTAGGATAGAGCATTATCTAGGGAAAGAGTTTTTAATGGCTTCCAGTTTGTGCTTCTTAGTGCATTTGAGAAGGTTTCAGCATTGAAGTTCTTTAGGCAATGAGTGGAAATATAGGTGTGAGTTGTATAGAAGAGAGGAGACTGTGGGCAAAAGTGGGGAAATGGTCAGCTAGTGGGTCTAGAAGAATGCCACTATCAGAGATATAGTAAGGATGGGATACTAGAATCCAGTCTATTGTAGTTCCAGTGATGGAGTTCTTGGAAGGCCTGGTAGTGGAATTGATTAGTTGTATAAAGTTATATACGTTAATATTGAGTGAGTTAGTGGGAGATTGGATTGTGGCCCAGTTTATGTTCATGTCCCCCAGGATTACGGTTTCATGAGTAATGGTTGAGACCCAGGAGAGAATATCTTCAAGGGATGAGATATTGTCGCTAAGGAGAATATAGAGGGAGAGAACAAATATGAGTTTATGCTTGTTTAGGTGGAGTAGGGCTGGTATAATTTCTGCCTTACCAAATTTGGGAAAGGGTTTGGTATAGGGGTAACTAAGAGGGATGCTGAGTGAAGGAGTGCTACACCACCTCCCTATTTTTGTGTTCTGTCATTCCTTAACATGCGGTAGTTGGGAGGAGTTATTTCAGAATCTTGTATGTGGGGCTTAAGCCAGGTTTCTGAGATGGAAAGAGTAGAATAGAGCCAAGAAAAGGAAGAATCAAGGTAAACAGTGAAAAACAATCAGTGGAGTGTAAGGTACATTCAGACAAAAGTATAGAAGGGGTAAGGGATATTCTAGCAGTGGTATAGGGTAAGGATTAGAGTGGTTCGGAGAGGTAAAAGATGGCACCACAGGAAGGAAGGCAAAGTTAAAGAGTCTGGAGGAGGGCTTGGAAAGAGAAAGAAAGTGAAAGAAACTGGGGGAGGGGTTGGAATAGAGACTGGAGATGGATATCACAGTGGCCTAGCTGGTTGGAACCAGTACTGACAGGGTCAGGTCAGCAATGTTAACCAGCAGTGAAACAATTAGAAAGGAAGCAATTGTGAAAATCAGAGCTGAAGAGGGAATGAGAGCAAGCCAGAGATGGAAATGTTGCAGATATAAGTTTAAAATCAGGAGACAAAGGGAACAGAAGATGTACTAGGGGTTAAACAGCACTCTAGAGTGTGGCTGGCTGAGAGTTAAAACAACATTAAACTAAAAGCTATTTGTACTGTTAGTTAAAACAGCAATGAATGTGGTAGATTGCTGGCATTGTGTTGCTGCCTGGTGGCCAAAGTAAGTTACTACAGCCAGAAAAAACGAACCTGTCTGTATGTTCATCTGCCCTGTAGTAATACTTTAAATAAAGAGCAGAATACTTTTTTAAAAGCAGATAGTTTTAAAAACAGATTCAGAGAGTGGATAAACTGCAATAGAAGGAACACCTACAGTTTAGAAAGCTATGCTCTTTAGTTTGTTTTTGAAGCTGCTTCAGGCAGGTAACTGAAGCAGATTTATACTCTTTCACAAGGTATTTTGCTGGGCGAGTCTGTTGGGCAGGGGATGACCACAGAGTGTTTAACCCATTGGGAGAAGAGTTTAGAAAGCTGTGCTTTTTAGTTTGGTTTTGGAGCTGCTTCAGGCAGGTAACTGAAGCAGATTTATACTTTTTCACAAGGTATTTTGCTGGGTGAGTCTGTTAGGCAGGGGATGACCACAGAGTGTTTTACCTGTCGGGAGAAGAGTTTGGAAAGCTGTGCTTTTTAGTTTGTTTTTAGAGCTGCTTCAGGCAGGTAACTGAAGCAGAATTATACTCTTTCACAAGGTATTTTGCTGGTCGAGTCTATTGGGCAGGGGATGACCACAGAGTGTTTAACCCATTGAGAGAAGAGTTTAGAAAGCTGTGCTTTTTAGTTTGTTTTTGGAGCTGCTTCAGGCAGGTAACTGAAGCAAATGTATACTCTTTCACAAGGTATTTTGCTGGGTGAGTCTGTTGGGCAGGGGATGACCACAGAGTGTTTTACCTGTCGGGAGAAGAGTTTGGAAAGCTGTGCTTTTTAGTTTGTTTTTGGATCAGCTTCAAGCAGGTAACTGAAGCAGATTTATACTCTTTCACAAGGTATTTTGCTGGGCAAGTCTGTTGGGCAGGGGATGACCACAGAGTGTTTAACCCGTCGGGAGAAGAGTTTAGAAAGCTGTGCTTTTTAGTTTGATTTGGAGCTGCTTCAGGCAGGTAACTGAAGCAGATTTATACTCTTTCATAAGGTATTTTGCTGAGCGAGTCTATTGGGCAGGGGATGACCACAGAGTGTTTAACCCGTTGGGAGAAGAGTTTAGAAAGCTGTGCTTTTTAGTTTGCTTTTGGAGCTGCTTCAGGCAGGTAACTGAAGCAGATTTATATTCTTTCACAAGGTATTTTGCTGGGTGAGTCTGTTTGGCAGGGGATGACTACAGAGTGTTTAACCCATCGGGAATCCTTAAATAGCCGTTATCAACACATTTTACTTCAATGACATTAGAAAAATGAAACTGTGTTCTTTCACAATGAATACTAAAGGAATTCATAGTATAATAAATAGAACAAATTCCTTTCAAGATCAAATGACATAAGAGAAATTAATATTGCTAAAATGGGAAAAATTCCTGATATCGATGACAGTCTTCCTGAATTTCAAAAGTATTATAGTTAGTGAAATGACATACATGAATCCTCAGAAGTAAGCAAGTAAAAAAATTAAAAATTATTTAAAAGAAATATGTTTAATTTGAAGCTATATTTGGAGGTTGTTGACAGTTTATTAAAGTAAATACATTTGAATGAAAATGAGGATAAAATATAAGAATTGAATATAAAGCTGTAGACAGAAATAGTTTACCACCTGATTTATATAAACTGTTACTAGGAAAACTGTTAAATATTCTTCATAAAGTATTGTTAGAAGTTCAAGATCAGAAGCTTATGTTGCTTTCATGGAAATACTCTCTTATTTCACCAGTACAAAAACAAGATAGAGAGTCCACTAACTGCAATGCTTATAGGCCTATCTCTTCATTGAATGTTGACTGTAAGATATTTGCTTCTGTATATGTTAGTAGAGTGAAATTACATATGCTGAAATTATTAAAAGATTATCAAACAGGTTTTATATTGTAAAGACAAACTCGTTAATATAAAAAATAATTTTAATTTTAATTGATTATGTAAACAATGAAAAGGAAGAAATGATGATCATAAGTCTTGATACTGATACTGAAAATGTTTTTGACTCAGTTAATTGGGATTTTTATTAATTTAGTATTAGAAGAATTAGAATTTCCTGAAGAGTTTATACTTTTAGGTTCATAGGTAGGTACTAGGCTATTGGCCCTAGGGCCTATATAAGCCTAGCCAAATGGTACCCTGGCTTTTGCCACCCAAGAAAATTATTTTCCTGTGCCCGTGCCAAGCAGAGCCACAGAAGTGATGCCCTGGGTGAATTTCCTATCTCCCATCCAATCATCAAGATTTTTCTTGAAGAGTGCTAATGAGGAGCTTTGTTTGATATAGATAGGTAGTTTGTTCCAGAGTATGGGAAGTCTGTGAGACAGGAATCTATCCCTCCGGCATGTTCTGTTTACTGTGATGACAAGGTTTAGGTCCCTAGAGTGTGTAGCTCGGAGGGATTGGGATTTCTTTACATGGAGCATGTCCAACTGCTCTGGGTTTGACATAGCTTTGTATGTTAGGCAGCGATCGCCTCTGAGTAAGCGATATGCGACAGAGTAAAGCTGGAGTTTTTTGAGATGGTCTGCATAGGGCATCTGTTTGATACCGGTAATCCTCTTTGTGAGGTATTTCTGTGGCCTTTCCAGTTGTTGTAGATGTCTTGTGAGGTACATACCAAAAGGGGCGTTGTACTCTATAATGGGTCTAATGAGTGATGAGTAGAGGGGGACAATGACCTCTTTTTTCCTGGATGAGAAACCTTTTGTGATGAGGTGTGCCACGTAGAAGGATTTCTCGACTACTGTGGCAATGTGATTATCAAAGGAGAGACTACTGTCCACCAGTGTCCCAAGGGCTCTTATCATACTTTTGGAGTTAAGTAGACTACCGCCTATGTGGTAGTTCATGGGTACAGAGTTTAATTAAAACTTTAGACTCTAATAATAAAGCTTATATCAAAATGGGTTTATTCTTATCACATTCTTTAGAATTTTAAAAAAGGTACTAAACAGGGATGTTCATTTTCACCTACTTAGCATTTCAATCAGAGAAAATAATAATAATATTCATGATGTAAAATAGCAGGTTTTTATTAATCAAATATTCTTATTTTTGCAGATATTTTACTTAGAGTAAAAAATGTAGATGCATCACTTAATTATATTTGAGAAACTATAATTGAATTTGCAAAAGTTTCTGGATTATTTTTTAATGACAACAAAACAAAATTATTAATTCTCAATAAAAATGATAATGCAAATTTACCAAATGCATTTAATTTTGATTGGAATAATAAACAAATAAAATATCTTGGAATGTATTTGCTTATTATTCCAATCACAATCAAATATAGAGGAAATACTGACATGTTGCAACTGAACAGAGGAACCAGGAAGGGATATTCTCTTTCACCTTTTTTTTATTTGATTTATATTACAGCCATTGCCAAAGAAAATAAGGGATGCAGAAATTCAAGGATGTATTTGGTATGGTAGTCACAAAAAGTTTCCTTTATTTGCAGACAATATTATTTTGTACCTGATAAAGCCAGAAAGGGGCATCTCAGTGTTATGAAACATCTTGAAACAGTTTCAAGTCTTTTTGAGATATAAAATTAATGTAAATAAAACAAAGGCTATAGGTGTAAACTATGTATCAACACTTGAATTGGTCCAACGATACCCATATTTACGGGGACGCCATAAAATGAAGTATTTAAGAGTATGGATTAAAAAGGATTCTATTATGGCAGCTAAAAATATGTGGGAAGAGACTAAAGAAAAGATAATAAAAAATTGAGAAACTGGGCATTCTTGTTTATGGATAAGGAGAGCAAGATGTAAGCAGTAAAATGTTTTTAGGCACTTTAATTTAAATAGATGCCAGGCATATTTTTTATCAACCAGCAAAAAAAATTGTGGACAATAATTAAATGAGGGGAAGGAATTTATGTGGGAGGGGAAGAGGACAAGGATGTGGGATATAAGTTGATCCTTCCAAAAGAACAAGGTGGTTTAGGATTATCCTATTTGAAGGGATATTTTAGAGTCACACAGTTCAGGCTCATATACAATCACAAGAAGAAAGCAATAATTCAAAGTGGAATGGGACAATGATGAAATGGGGGGAGGGGGGTTTAAGAAATAAGGAAGATGTGAGATTTTGAATCCTGATGCTTAAGGAGAATAACAAAATTTATACTGAATAATATATATATAAAGTAGCAGACAAGCCAACATGAGAATGGTGAAAGGAGGTTTTGCCGATAGTGATGACTGCAATTAGGGCTACAGAGAATTTGCAAGAGGGGGCTGGAATTTATTGGAGAAAACTAGCAAAGGAATCAAGGCATTGGTGACAATAACTAGAGAGGGCAAGGTAATATAATGGGATGTGGCCAAGAAGGCTGCAGGCTAGAGATTGCATTCCCTATCGGGGATTGATATCAGAGTATAAGCAAAGAGAAAGGGATAGGGGAATTTTAAGCGAAAGACCTACTCTGGTAGAAGTCACAGTTGAATCAAGAAAAAAAATCTGCTGTTAAAAGGGATAATTAGTAGAGCATATAAAATATTGCATGATAACTATAGGAACCAATTAAAGGAGGGTAGAAAAGACTGGGAAGAGAGACTGGATAAACAATTCAGAAAGAAATAATGGAAGGCCATGCATATGGCTCCCAAGTAAGAAACAAAGTCTAGAAGATTTAGGATTTTTATTTGGTATTGTTTGCATAGGTACTTTTATAACCCAAGTGGGCTGTAATGAGTTTGTAGACTTTAAAAAATTCCCTACTGAATACTCTGTTTGAAATATTGCATGAGCAAATGGGTGTAACTAAGGAAATTACTTTTTGCTGCTATACGTAATAAAAAGTTTAATACTGGTGGCTGTCCAACAACACAATTACTGGAAAATGGAAATCAAAGTCTAAACTAACTATATTTGAAGTACAGAATATTGTAACACATGTAAAAGAACAGGAAGTGAGATCTTTAGAAATAGATAGAAACAAACTACATAGAAAACATTGAAATTGTGTAATAATGCATACAGAATAATGTTTTGGAGGAGGAGTGAGATCCAAGGGAAGGAAGGAATTGAGTAGTATATGTAAAGTTGGATTGGTGATAGTTGCACACAAAAATATGTGATGTATAGTGTTCGTAGCTAGCAGCATGTTAATGTGGTTTGTTTTCTTTCATATAAATGTTTGCGTATGTTTAAGTGAGAATTCCATAAAAATGTTAACAATATAGAGGAAATATTAACTGTTAATTATAATTCCCATGTTCAAAATACTTGTAAATTAATAGATAAGTGGAGTCATATATTGCTCACATATGTAGCTAGATTAAATATTATAAAAATGGTGTTCTTACCAAAATTAGTATACTTTTTATAGTGAAATACTCTTCCATTAAATACAAATCAAACTAAAAAGATTAATAAATTCTTTGAATGTTATGGTTTCCTAAAAAGCCTAGATTAGCTTAAGTGAATCAATTAGAACATAGTAGAAAGGATCTTTTAAATTCCCTGCAATTGAAACATATTCACCTGCTGCAATATGAACAACTATTATCAATGGTTAGATAATAATTATACAACAAAGTGGAAAATATTGCAAACAGGTTTATAAATAAGAAGAAATCTTAGTTAGAATCCTATGCATTTAAGATTACAAATAATAAAGCTTGTATTTTAATTAGTAATTATATTCAATACAAGAGATATAATCCCTCTGATTTGAAATATATAAATACTATTCTTGAAATGTTAATGGCATGTTTAATATACATCCTTATATTAAACATTTAACTTTTTAAAATACATCCATTCTGTACATCTAAAGATATATTAGGAAGTTTTGATGAAAGTAAATTGCAAAGATGAGAAAAGATTACATTATTAGGATTGTTGTCTGAAATTACATTTAGTCAAATGTATTGATCTTTTGGAAGCAAAATAAATATATTTAAAAATGAATGGAAGGAGTAGCAGTGTTGCTATTTCACAGTACCGTGTCAGTACCTGAACAGGTAGCACCTGAAGGTTCAGAAAACTGTGGGATCTATTCCCACACTAGGTATTTGGATTAATTTTCTATTACTGATGCAACCATGCAGCATGGGGGGAGGGTTCACTCCTGAGTGTGTCATCCCTTAGATGCAATGTTGAACCAATGTCCTATTTGATGGAGTTGGTAGTACCTCAGATGGATGTAAAAGATCGCTTGGCACTTATTGAAAAAAAAAAAAAAAAAACAGCAGGAGAAGTTTCCCAGTATCCTGACCAAATTTCCCTGAGTCAGTATGTGTTCCAACTTCTGTCTTCTCAAAATGAGGATACTGGCCTAGTGAGGAAACCAGGTCAATAAAGAGTAAATAATAAAGCAGTAGTATGCAGGGCCAGTAGACAAGAAGAAAATGTCCATATCAAAGTTTAAACAATGCCACATTATAATTTCTAGAGCAATTTTTTTTATTAGTTCAGACTTAGATTCATAGATTAGTACTAGGCTAACTGCCTTTGTGGGCCATTTCTAAGCCTAGCCAATTACCCTGTGTGAGAATCAAACCCTGCACCTTTAGCTTATAAGGCAAATACCTTAACCATTATGCCAACCTTCCACCCAAAGGCTTTTTCTGGGAGACACTTGAGTTGATAGAAGAAATTATTTCAAAGCTTACTGAGAAAAAAAGTAATGAATATCGTCACAATTATTTTTTGTTTAATGACTAAATAGTTTACCAAATGATGGCCTAAATGCAGAAGGAATGATAGTCAAAAATGTATATGTTTATGAGTACATTCCTTAGATTAATATAGTTGACAGTCAGATTCTAACCAGTGTATATTTTCAGAGATAAACAGTAATATGTCTGACCATAGTAGCTGTAGGAAAATGTGTTACTGTACTATAAGTCTGCACTAGTTTATGGTAGAAGGATGTGGGGGGGGGGGGTAAAGACCTGAAGAAGATGTGCAGAAAGAAGTTATGAATTAATTGTAGGCAGTGTGACACTAGGTAAAAGAAATGTTCAGATTTTTAAATAATCTGCCTCATTTTTAGGTTCTGATCTCAGTGTTGTTTACAGACTTGTCAATTTTAATTACTTTAGTTACTTATCAGTTACATGACCAAGCATCTTTAGCAGACATGACTTTTTCAGTGGGCAAGAGGTCAAAGAAGATTATGTGAAGACATGAGTCTGATTGATTAAGAGTATCATGAAGTCATGAGTGATGTCATTCATTAGAATAATGACGTCATCTATATGCTGTATTAGCAGTGAAGCCATACAGTGGTTAAGCATGTCATTTACAAAAATATGTCACAAAAATTGTGAACAGAAGTGATTTTAATATGAAGCACAGAGGAATATATTTGTATTCTGGGAAGACCTGAGAGATCTCTCTTTTCCATCTATCTGCCTCTGCCTTCCCTGTGTATTTCAGATAGCAAGAAAACCACTTCTTAGACTTTTTCTAGGAAGAGTGTTCCTACCAATTGTGAGTGGCAAATTAAGTGTACCTTGGTCCCTGAATTGTTCTCAATCTATGGGCCCCCCTCTGACACACTTTCTATTGGGCCATGCAGAAATGCATATGTTCTTCTGTACTTACTGACTGCATTTACCCACATGATTATTTTAAATTATTTGTATTGTTTGACAAAGAAATATTCAACTGTTTGCTTTAAATCTGTCTAGCTAGGTACACCAATTATTTATAAGACAAGGATGCAAAGCAGATTAATATTTAATTTTCACATAGAGATTTTTGCATGCAGAAATGCATTGCATTATTGTTACTAGGTCTAATATATTGTTAGAATCCATTTATTATAAACAGCGATGGACATACTGGTGAATACATAAGACTGATCTTCTTTTTTTATCCATGCTTTTGATTCTGATGTATGAATGGATTGTTTGTTTTAGATCAATTTGCACATTAAAATATATATACATACATACTAATTTTCATGGCAAGAATGTTTACCTCATGACAATGAGATTTTCATACATAGTTATACATATACATTTCATGCACAGTTTTTTGTGACAAGACACCTATGGCAATTATTTCCATTAATGTTTTATAGAGAATACGTGACAGTGTTCTAAGCATTTATGCCTATCATAGCTGTTGCTATCAGTCCCATACTGACGGTGCCAACTGCAATCCACCCCCCTGAAGCCTCACCTTACCATAGGACCTTATTCCCTTATGTCTCTGTCATATACTACCACTATGCTCTACCAATAATCACTGTATATATTGTGTATATTGTTTTTACTAGGTAAATGCCTTGGAATACAATGCACCTATGCTCATTCCAAGAATGTACCATGCTTACAACTTTGAACTTCAACTTTGTATTTTTAACTATTTTTTTTTTACTTTTCTATTGTATGTTTCCTAACTGCTATCTTCTTTTTCATGTAATCAAATTTGTTATCATTAATTACTCTTTGTAACTGTACAGAGCTTTTCTTCCCAGGGCTCTGCTGAAAATGGACACTAGCTGTCCAGTCAGATTATCCTGGTAACAAATGCTAAATAAATCAATAAAATAAATAATAAATATTGTATGTAGCTAAACAGTGAATACATGACTATGCTATTTTTAGTCTAGTCAGTAGTTTTCGTTTCTGGATATTCATTGTTACACATTTTTAACTTAATGGTTGCAGACATAGAATTATAAGTAATCAAAAGATGAACACATATGTATTTAATGTATGGCATTTTTTACATCACTTTAGTCAAGTTTGAAACATTGATATGAGTAGAACAATTTTTGTAATAGACGCTAACTTTGTATATGTGATCAAGTTGTATTATTTGGCCCTGCCCACTCATTATAAAGATGCAATCAGCGTTTACTTTACTATGGCACTTTTGATTAATATTTATGTGAATTGTTATGGACTTTCTAATTTGATTTAGAGTTATCATACAGCAATGTGATACATGTGACAGGTTCACTGAATTATTATTGTGACCAATGCAGTGTAGGTTCTGTTGCCCAATGATCATGATAATTGTGTTAGGTCAGTCTTTGATTTGGCGTTCCAACACTAAGATTGACCAATGGCCATTGAGTCAAGCAATGTAGATTAATATTCATGGGAAACACTATGGTCCCTTACAGCCTGATATAAGGTTCTTTCATCAGGCTGCAACATATTTGATTGGTCTACTTGACAGAAGGTTGTGACCAATGCAGCGTTTAGTCTGCTGTTGAATATTTAAATATTTATATTAGTTTATGATTTGCAAATTTATTGCAAAGATTGACCAATGCATAGTTTTATGATAATTATTATAGATGTTTTGAATTTGTCTTACTGTCTTTCATACGTTATATTGTATTTAATTGGTCCATTTTGAAGAATGTCCTGATCTTTATTTTGTCATTTAATCTTTAGTATCTGTGAGAACTGCTATGGGCTTGTTTGTCTGAGTTAGCAGCTATACTCTAACAATAATCTTCTGTGATTAAGTGTCATACGAACACTGAGTTTTTAAAATGTATGTTAATAGTACATAGTCAGATACATTTTAACTAAGATAGGCCTATTTAATAGATAGCTTTGTTCAGTGCTGTGTTTTTTCAGCCTGCTAAATTTTTGATATGTACAGAAGTGGAGCAACATGTATTTTCATGTGAACTAGTTAACATAATAATATTATGCAGGTTTTGCTGTTTGAACATTATTATTCAGTCAATAATGTTTTTATAGATTTATTGTTAGATAGAATGTATGATTGCACTAAAAGTTTTTTTTCTTGCTTCCTGTTTTGCATTAATTAGATAACGCAACAGACATATGGTGCCAAGAGATATTTTCTATTCATAGCCATTATAGATTTAAAGGGATGCTTTTACTTTTGTGAGTTATTTAAAGGTTTGAAGAAGTGGGGATACCCGCAAAAGCACTTACCTTGTATTTTCTCATATTTATTTTATTAAAATGGTGTTCGTTTTTCTGCCAAGGTGGTCACATTCATTTATTTTCACTTACATTTTGGTTCAAAAAATTGTAGTAGTACACAGCAGTGCCTGTCTGGCTTAAATAGTGAACTTGAAACAAAAACACTGATATTTGTTCACTTGAATATTAACTGTTATTTTAATAAAGCTCATATTAAATGATTTTTTAAACCTCTGAAAGATAAGTAGGTAGGATTTCTCCTTTCAGCACCTCCAGACCTGAACATCTGACTAAGGAAAAAGATCAAAAGCATATCTCACAAATTTTCTTTTTTGTAGATTTTGTAATTTAGCACATCCAGGAGATGTAGGGGTGGGGGTGCAAAATGTAAGGTATTGTTTTTTCAGTATTTTGACTTTCAATCTTTCAGGAACTATGTTTAGCCATTCAACATTTGTGCACTTTGATATTTTGAAGTACATCCCAATGCACATACTTGGTAATACATGCATTTTATTTCTTCCAAAACATTCATCCTATCACTCACACCTGTGTACATACATGTTAATAATATTTTCACCATCCTTGTCAAATTCTATGATCATCTACTAACATACATCCTAGGCTCCTATTGCCTTGTTTAATATTTTTATTTTCACAATATTTATTGTTACAGCAACTTAAAACTTTCTTCTTTTCTAATACACCATAACTCTTAGCTGCCCTAAATTCTCTGAAATTGCAACATTTGATTTTCATTTAAAACTTTACATCTCATAATCATATTATATCATCTTTTGTTTTATTACATCACACATACACTACAAATATTCTTAAATCATTCTTTATACTATTTTATTGAAACATGTAATCAAAATATTGTCCTTTTCCTATTAGTATGCTTTTAAATTACCTTTTTATTTTCCTTTTTCTATATCTTACATTTCCCCTTAAAAACCTTCTAACTATATTAGCAATTTTGCCTATCCTGACAATACCCTGACTACTTCTTGCAAAGCTGAAAAAAGCTGGTAGTGTGTCCCATTTATTTTTTATTGCATACTGTGGTTTGATAAGAGGCTGGACTGTAGTTCCAGGGTTGACCCTGATAATACTTCTATCACTTTTTTTCTACAAGCTACAAATGTACTTGCATTATTTACTAACTGGTGCAAAGCATTCTCATTCTGCTGCACTATATGCAATTGTTTGTAAAAAGACATAGATGATCAATACCACGTTTGTCTGCAAACTAAGGTTACTGCATCTTAGAGATCAACACCTATTTACCTTCCAGGAAAGCAACTTTAATTTAAAAATACTTATTGTTTTGCTTATAACCTCTTTTACCTCTCTCTTTTGATATTTTTCAATATAAGATAGTTAGAACTTCACATCCTACTGGAGAACTCGCTCAGTGCACCCCTTGTTAACCAATGCCATAGAACACATAACCTGTCACTAAAACTCCATTGAAAAGAATGTCTGACCTGCAACCATTTACATATATATATATATATATAGATATATATATATATATATATATATATATATATATATATATATATATATATATATATATATATATATATATGTGTGTGTGTGTGTGTGTGTGTGTGTGTATGGCTTTACTTCTAATAATCAAAAGAACACGTACCTGAAGACAACTTTACTGAGATGACAACACCAAGCTACCAAATTTTTTAACAGGGAAAGTATGTACTTGGCCAGCACTGAATGAAGAAACACACCAAAGTATGTAAAACCCACCCCCAAACCCTCCTAACTAAATATACCAATTCCAGGATTGCTTTATAGAGGGAAAAAGGGCAAATTTCCCCATTTTGGCTAAGTGCGTACATTCCCTGTTAAAATATTTGGTAATGGGCTTGTCTGGTAAATTAACAGTTTGGTGTTGTCATCTCTGTAAAGTCATCTTCAGGTAAGTGGTCCTTCAATTAGTAGTAGACTTTCAGGAGCTACTGCTGCAATATAGGGTCTGTCTTCTAGATAGTGCCCTCACCTTGTTTCACCTTCCTTTATACTGCTCCTTCTGTCCTAGTCCTTAGCTCAGAATCATTAATTTTTTTTTGCTATATTGTAGTCCCACTCTACCCCTCCCAAGTCTCTGTTACACAATTTACTACTCCCTCCACTATTACAACCACATTTATTTTTCTCTTTGCTTATCTCCACCCACACTCACCGATAACAGTCAGATTTCCACTGATTGTTCTCACTCAGCTTCTTACTTATCTTGTCTGCCCACTCCGTTCGCCCTGTGGGCTCACTCCGCTCCCCTACTCTACCCTACCCCCAATTGCCACCCACCCCCAGGGGTCCTACACTTATACTTCCTAAGCCACACCCCCTATCCCAACCATCCAATCCAATACTTCTACCAACTTAATTATTTTAACCATACTCCACCTATTTTTACATTTTCCTCCCCAACATCCTGTACCACCTCCTAAAACACTCTTAAAGCTATCTCACTACCTATCACCACTCCCACACTAACAACTACATCAAACCCTTACTTTCCTTTGTCTTTCTTACCCTATTTCCTGCTATAACTACTTAATAAACTCTTTAAAATATGTCTTCAGCAACTAAACCTATCCTAACTAAACGTTTAATACTATTTACTCTCACATCTATTCTCACATCCACCTATCTCTTCACCCCCATTAACAAAGTCAATTTTAACTACTTCAACTACTCTCCTAAAGAAACAGCTAGTGATAACTACACCTTTACCCATTTTCAAATAAACACCACAACCACACCCTGCTACCTGCTAGCCAAGTATCATCGACTTACTCATATTAAATTCAATAACACAAGTCTAAAAAAACTAAAATACCTTACCAGCTTCCTCAAGCACCCATTTTCTGCCCTAAAAACTCCCACCTTAAAAGATGCTGACATCCATCCCAACCCAGGCCCCACAAGCTTCTCATCTTGTACAACTCCTTCTTCCACTTCCCCCACCATTACTACCCAAACCTGTCTCTTAAATTCTTTACTTTTAGGTCATCTTAATATCCGCAGTATAAACAATAAAATTCCATATCTCCATGCCTTTCTTGATACTCATTCCTTTCATATACTCTGCCTGACTGAAACCTGGTTAAAACTGGCAACTAAAGATAATGAAATAATTCCCCCAGGTTACAACATATTAAGACTCGACCGCACTAAACATAGGGGTGGGGGAGTAGCTTTACTGTATAAATCCACTCTACAGATCTCCTCCCTATCTTGTAACCCACCTCAGGATAGTAAATCTGAAGTTTTGATCTCCCGACTTCAACTAAATGCTTCCAAAGCCCTATATATTATCTGCATCTACCTACCACCTGGTAATAATATTTCTATAATAGAAGACATTCTGAGCTGGGTATCAACTTCTTACCCACAAGTACTTGGCGATTTCAATACTAACTGGAAACGTGTAAACACAGAGAATCCTTTATCACATATCAGTCTTCATGGCTTTAGTCAAACTATTACCACCACCACCACTAGAATCAACAAACCCAATAATAAAGAGAGTATCCTAGATTAGATACTCATTAATAAACATCAACAAGTTTACAAGGCAGGAACTCTACCAGATAACCTAAGTGATCATATGTTAACTTACATCATAAGGCAAAAGAATGATATCCCCAACACCCCTACTTACAAGGTCTCTCGAACCAACAAACATTTTAACCCTGTGTTATTCCAAATGAACTTAGTGCCTGTAACTGGTACCCACTAAAAACTCTCCCTCTTGAGCAGGCAGTCAAATATTTTAATTCTAAATTCTTAACTATCCTTGACAAGCATGCTCCTAAACGTTCTATCAGAATGAAATCCAAACCTGCCCCCTGGCTTTCAAAAAAAACTAGACAATTCATATTACTCAGAAATAAATCTTGGGCCAAATGGAGAGCATCCAAAAATATCTCAGAGCAACAAACATTCAGACAGCTAAGGAATAACACTAAAAAAACTATACTGACTGACAAAAAAAACTACTACTGTAACCTACAGCAATCTCACCAAAACAACCCACAAAAATTCTGGTCTAGCGTTAATAGACTCCTACACCCAGGACATTCCAGTACACCCCCCCCCCCTTGGGGCTGATAACAATACCTCCCTTCAAACTGCCAATGCCTTTAATACCTTCTTCACCGACACCATAAAATCTCTAGCCTCCCAACTGTCCACTAACAACTCTAATCTCCAAACCTCTTTACCTAATACTCACTCTACATTCCAATTACAACCCATCACTACCACATATATCCAAAAACTTTTACATAAACTAAAGCCATGTACTCCCTCTGCAGACCAAATACCATCTGAATACCTGCAAAAAGCAGCCAAAGCAGTTGCATATCCTATATCCATCCTTATAAACAGAACCATAAATGAAGGAACCATCCCAGATATCTGGAAAATTTCCCACATTATCCCTCTAAATAAAGGTGGAAACTCCAATGAGTATTCCAACTATAGGCCAATAGCACTCTTATCACCCTTAGCAAAAGTTATGGAAAAATGTATTCACCATCAACTTATCAACCACCTAACCCAACATAATATATTAGCTAATTGTCAGCATGGCTTCAGGCCATTTCACAGTACCACCACAGCCCTCCTATCTTTCATTGACTCTATCAATAAAAACCGTAACAACAACTTCCTCTCATCTGCACTCTTTATTGATCTGTCAAAAGCTTTTGACATGGTCAACCACCCACTACTCCTAAAAACTCTTGAATCCCTTGCTCTTGACACCAAGGCTGTTCATTGGTTTAAGTCCTACCTTAACAATAGGAAACAAGCAGTCCTTTGGGAGACTAAACTATCCTTCCACCTACCAGTCTCCCTTGGAGTACCTCAGGGCTCCATTCTCGGCCCACTTCCATTCTCAGTGTTCATCAACGACCTTCACTTAGCAATCCCTCAAGCTACTTGCATACAATATGCAGATGATTCCACGCTCATATGTTCTGCCAACTCCACATCTGAACTACAATCCCTAACTCAGATAGTATTCAACTCAATCAAGGCATGGTTCCGAAAATGTTGCCTCCTTTTGAATGCCAAAAAAACAAGCTATTACTCTTTACACCTAACAGTAAGTCCCCCCCCAATCAATTTCTCTATCAAATCAAATAATGGCACCTTTATAACCCCAGAATCTACCACTAAACTATTAGGAGTCTTAATTGACAATAACCTTACATTTGATAATCATATCAATAACACAATAAAATCCGTAAATAGAAAATTAGGCTCCCTATATAGAATAAAACCATTCTTAACACCAACAGCCAGAGCTACTATTGCCCACTCCCATTTAATCTCCACTCTTCTCTATGCTTCCCCCATTTATACCAACCTAAAGAAAAGTAATCTCACTAAATTAACTAACTCCTATAATAATATTGCAAGGTTTGCCACTGGGAACCCATTTAGAACCCATCACTGTCTAAACTTAAAGCAACTTAACTGGCTTGAACTAAAAACATTCTGATACACTCCCAACTTACTATTATTCATAGGATATTTTACCAGCCCAAGAACACACCGATACTCACTAACCTTGTTATCCCCTATGTAAACCTCAACTCCTTACGCTCCTCCACAACATTCTGATACTCTCCCAACTTACCATTATTCATAGGATATTTTACCAGCCCAAGAACACACCGATACTAACCTTATTACCCCCTATGTAAACCTCAACTCCTTACGCTCCTCCACAACATTCTGATACTCTCCCAACTTACCATTATTCATAGGATATTTTACCAGCCCAAGAACACACCGATACTCACTAACCTTGTTACCCCCTATGTAAACCTCAACTCCTTACGCTCCTCCACAACATTCTGATACTCTCCCTACTTACCATTATTCATAGGATATTTTACCAGCCCAAGAACACACCGACACTCACTAACCTTGTTACCCCCTATGTAAACCTCAACTCCTTACGCTCCTCCACAACATTCTGATACTCTCTCTACTTACCATTATTCATAGGATATTGTACCAGCCCAAGAACACACCGATACTCACTAACCTTGTTACCCCCTATGTAAACCTCAACTCCTTACGCTCCTCCACAACATTCTGATACTCTCCCAACTTACCATTATTCATAGGATATTTTACCAGCCCAAGAACACACCGATACTCACTAACCTTGTTACCCCTATGTAAACCTCAACTCCTTACGCTCCTCCACAACATTCTGATACTCTCCCAACTTACCATTATTCATAGGATATTTTACCAGCCCAAGAACACACCGATACTCACTAACCTTGTTACCCCTATGTAAACCTCAACTCCTTACGCTCCTCCACAACATTCTGATACTCTCTCTACTTACCATTATTCATAGGATATTGTACCAGCCCAAGAACACACCGATACTCACTAACCTTGTTACCCCCTATGTAAACCTCAACTCCTTACGCTCCTCCACAACATTCTGATACTCTCCCTACTTACCATTATTCATAGGATATTGTACCAGCCCAAGAACCCACCGACACTCACTAACCTTGTTACCCCCTATGTAAACCTCAACTCCTTACGCTCCTCCACAACATTCTGATACTCTCCCTACTTACCATTATTCATAGGATATTTTACCAGCCCAAGAACACACCGATACTCACTAACCTTGTTACCCTCTATGTAAACCTCAACTCCTTACGCTCCTCCACTAAACTACTGGCTAGCAATACCAAATCTAATAACATGGCAGGTGACTCCTTGTTTTTAAATACCACTGGGAAATTCTGGAACATGTTGCCATCAGATCTAACTGCACTTCCCTCCTTCCCACTCTTTAAACAAAGGCTGAAGCAACATCTTATAACTAACTGGTTATGCCCTTGCTGTTACCCTGACTAATTGTCTGCATTCTTTTTTGCCATGTTTCTATATCCTCCCTCCCCTTTACTTTTTCAAACACTACTTACCCCTTAGTAGCGTAAACTACTTTAAACTATTTCCTAAAAATAGGATATGAACTAACTGTGAACATATTTAACAACCTCACATACATTACTGTAGGAGTATCTTATTCCTTTCAAAGTTCCTGTATTTCTTAATTAGCTTATTTTACTGTAGCTAAGGCTCTCTACTGATTTCTAATGATTGTATTATTTTTATATTGGTGTAAATATTTCTATTTGTATATGGTATTGTTTCTTAGATAGTATGGACTTTGGAACTACTGTTCCTTCATGTACTGTTTGTCTTACACTTTCATGTTTCCTTTTTCTCATAAAATTGTACATTATAAAGATTTAAATGTTACCGTGGAGCTTTTCTCCCCAGGCCTCTGCTGAAAATGGAAATATATCTAGTTGGACTAGCCCGGTTAACAAATGCAAAATAAAATAATAAATAAAATAGACCCAT